>NW_019397569.1:46862-117547 GCF_000591075.1 Eurytemora carolleeae | reverse complement strand
AAAAAAAAGTTTTACAGTTTACATTAAGAGGAATCATCCTTATTACATATTAACACTGAAATATAAAGAGCTAAATATATATTTATAGCGTGACGCGGCTGGATTTTTAAAAATCACACTTTAAAGGCCCTAAAAATACCATTTAAAAAAGTAGTTTTGCCCGGAAGAGTCAAATGTGGTGGCCCGGAAGGGGAAATAGTGGTGGCTCATGGCTGCCGGAAGAGAAAAAAGCTAATATGTGGCCCGGAAGGGGAAATAGTGGTGGCTCATGGCCGCCTGCCTTCCCCCGCTCATATGACAAAGGTTTCAAGGGTACCGTTGTAAATCGGGCATTGCTATCTTTGCTTGGAGAGCCACCGGAAATTCCGCTTACAGTCCCTTTAAACATGTGAATTTACTAGAATTCTTTTTATAAAAATTAGAAAAATACTTTTTAATTGATGCAGTCATGTCACAAATAGCACCTCGAAGCTCCATTATTATCTGAAAAAAGTGTTATTTTTAAAGTGTCACAAACAATCGGATATTGTACATTTTATTGTCAGTCTATTCTAATCATCTTGGTATTTAGTCTGATTCTCCTCTTCCTCCTTATTGCTTGGTTCTCCCCCCCCCCCCCAACCACAAAGTGTACACCTTTAATTTTTTTTTTAATTAAGTAGCTCAAATCTCAGCAAAAAATCGATCTCTTACTACGATTGAAATTCAATTTTGAAATTTAAAATTTTAAAAATATTTTTTTGACAAAATACATATGCTTAGCATTTCAAGATTTCTATCTTAATAAGTGCTTAGTAATTGTATGAAAAAATATTTTATACTAACCATCAATGGTTTTCTTTATATTACTGTATTTTAGTCTTACAACATTAAATGAATTTCACAAATTTTTACAATAACTAAATAATTGCATATGTAATGTATATCACAAATAACAACATGGATAAATACTCAGATTACGACTGTCATAATAGGGAGAGATATTTAAAAATTTCCTACACATATTTAATTTTGAAGAATTAAATGTAATATTATATTCAATAGATGGAAGAAATTTTATTAAACATTTTTAGAATAATTAAATATCTATTAATGAGTCTTAGGATTATTTTAGTAACAAAAGTCGTGTGTACAAATTAAATAAGAAAATAATAATAAAATGTTACATTTCAAGTTGACTTAAATATCAGTTTCTATCTTAATAACAACTTCTTTTTCATGTTTCTTCATGTGTTTTTTCAAATTCCTTGGATTAGCAAAGGCTGTGTTGCAGATTGCACAGACTATCCCAGTGTGGCAGGTCATGTGGGACGCTAATCTATCCGCGTTCGACAGAGATTTACCACATAGTTTACAGTGGAATCCTCTTGCAGAATGGGTTTTCATGTGTCTCTCCAAATTTTCATTAATTAAATAGGAGGCTTCACATATTGTACACGAGAATCGCTTAAGTGATTCTTTAGGAGTATGTTTGCTAATCATGTGTCTCTTCAAAGTATCCTGACGATTAAACTTACTGTTACAGATAGTACATGAATGGTTTCCAGTTTCTTTATGTGTTCTTAAATGTCTGTTTCTACTCTGTGAATGTTTAAAGCTTTGCTCGCACAACGAGCACTTGTAGGGTTTAAAGTCTTTGTGAGTCGTCCAGTGTTCTCTCAAATCTTCTTTGGAAGTGAGGACTTCTTCACACTCACCACAGGGGTGTATCTTAGTATCTTCCGGTTTAGTTTGTTTCGCAGCTTGTTCATCTTTATCTTTTAGTTCAATATTCGGACCGTGAAGCCTCTTCATGTGTCGTTTCAAGGAACATGACTGATCACCAATATCCTCTTCAACTATAGAAATGGTTTCCATAGAGTCTTCTTCGGAAACAATATTTCCAAGATCAGTTTCCATTTTAATTTCATTCTCCGCGTCCATGTTTTTAACCATTTTGTTCACATCTTTACATTTGAGGTCCGTTACAGTTCTTAAAACAGGTTTAACATCAGATTCCATAAGATCACTGTCATCCAAATCATCCTCAGAATTATCCTCCATACCATCCTCCAAATTATCCTCCAAATCATCCTCCGAACCATCCACCAAACTACCCTCCGAACAAGCCTTTACATCCAAACCCTCCACCAAACTACCCTCCAAATTATCCACCAAACTACCCTCCACACAAGCCTCCACATTCAAACCCTCCTCCTCATGACGCTTCATGTGTCTCTGCCAATTTCTAATTGTTTCAAACTTTTTGTTACAAACCCCACACACCATACCAGTATGCGTTGTCATGTGTGACACAAACCTACTGTAGGTTTTCACAGATTTCCCGCAAATGTCACAAGGAAACCGATCTTCTTTGTGGGTCTCCATGTGTCTGTCTAGAGTGTCAGACCGTGGGAATGCGCTGTTGCAGACTGTGCATTGGTATTTGTCTGGGTTTGTGTGGGTTTTCATGTGCCTGTTTCTACTTTGAGTATGTTTAAACACCTGCGGGCAAAAAGAACAGGTGTAAGATTTTTCAGTTTTCTCCATGGTTTCATCTGACACATGATTATGGGTTCTCTCAATGTGTCTTTTTAAATTAGAAATTGAAGAGAAGACTTTGTCACATAATTCACACGTGTCTTTGTATTCGTCATGAGTTTTCATGTGTTTCATTAGCCTCTTAAATGAGGTCGATCCTTCTTCACAGATTTCACAATAGAACATTTGTATTTCTTCCTTAGGCGCATGAACTGCCATATGCCGTGAAAGCGCATCTGCCCGCGCAAATTCTTTTTCACAGATCGGGCATGTTGTTTTTGTATGTTCGGTGTGAGTTTTCACGTGTCTATTTCTACTCTGACTATGGGAAAAACCTTTTCCGCAAACAGGACAAGAATATGTTTTTTCACCATTATTATCAGATGTTTCTGTGTCCACCACTCTCTCATCGGTCTCAATGTGCTCCTCCATTTTGTTTCAGTTAGTATACTAGGTACTTACAAAAACAACATCAATTCTTCTTCCTTCTAGGCAAGCGTAGATCTGAAAATACAAATTTAGTTCTGTAACAATAGGGGAGATTTCTATTTATAGCTTTTAAACCTCAACCTTTTAATCTATGTAAGATCTAAATTTATTAATTTATGTGATTTAGTTTAATTATGTCTAATGTCTATAGCTACTGCTGATTGATCATCTTAACTTAAATAGTACTTATATATTAGTTGTTTAAACAGTTCATTAACTTATTTTCTCAAATCATAAGCTTGCAATTACAGTGCTAAGGATCCGGATCCGTTAGATCCGCAAGATTTTGGCTTCCTGGATCCGGATCCGGATCCGCAAAAATATGTGGATCCACAGATCCGGATCCAAAGGGGAAAATATCAACCAAAAACTACAAAAAAAAACTTTTTATTCCTAAAACCCAACTCTGAACTTTTGAAAAAAAAGAGTTTGTAAAAATTCCCTCATTTCTGAATGGTTCATCAAGTTTTAGGATAAAAATAAGCGAAAAAAATTAAACAAAAAATTTGAAAATTATTTTTTGTTAAAAAATTCAGTAAATCTTAAAGAAATGACCTGGATTTGGATCCGGGTCCGCATCAAAATTAAATGGATCCTAAGCACTGCAGTTGCAAATATTATTGTTCATATTTTCTCGACATTACAAACTTAAAGCAAATTGGTAAAATTTATAATCTTGAGACGGAAACAAATATAAATATCTAATTCTCAGATAATATTGATAATATAATTGTCGTCGTGACTTTACATGATCATCTCTTAAAAGAGTTCTCTCCCCAATTCACAACTTTCACTTAAAAAACAAATCAATGCTGAGGGGTATATTTCCACATCCCCCCCCCCTCAACTTAGAGGGACGGGCAAATGCATCGAATAACATCCAAGAGGAGAAGTATTCAAACAAAGGTTTCAAGAGCAGCTTTTTTAATCGGGCATGCGAGAAGAAGTTGAACTATTCTTTTGGCTCAGTAACATCTCGCCATATAAGAACTCGCTTAAGTAACATTTCGCCATGTATTACAACTTGTCATATATCATTTCGAGATAAAACAACAACTCGCCATATAAAAACATAAAAACAAAATAATAAATTTTATTTTGTAGAAAGTAGTAGTTTATTAGTAAATATTTATAAATATTATAAACAATTATAAAACATTGTTCAGCTCATATAAAAGTAAGATTTGAATTTAGTGCAGGAGAAGTTGTTTATGTCAACCAAAGATGGTTTCTCCCGGTGAGTTGTAGATGCGTGCAGTACTCCCGACATTGTTAGAATTACTGAATATGCAGATTTTTGGTTTTTGATTCCTGGATTTTGGAGCCCATACAAAACATATCACCACAAAACTTATCACCACAACACTTATCACCACGAAACTTATCTTTTCAAAACTTATCAGCGACAAAACTTATCATCACAAAACTTATCAAACTACAAAACTTATCAAACTACAAAACTTATCAAAACAAAACTTATCAACTACAAAACTTATCAAAATACAAAACATATCAAACTTAAAACTTAACAATAAAATTCATGAATCTAAATTTTCAAATCATGGAAATGTTCCAACATTTTTTTAAAAATCCGCGAAAATCATCTGTACAACAAATACAAAGAGAACAAGAACAAGACCTGAAGGATATGCGTGGAAGCTTTGATAGTGTACCCTTGAACACATAACTGTTCAATATTGCCAGCTTATTTACAGATGATTAATGATTTAAATATATAAAATTCTAGGTCAAGTTTTAGTTGTACAACGTTTAAAAATGTTTTGAAAAATAAATTTTGTAGTTATTTTAATACGTATTGAGTATGATATGTTTTGGAGGTTGATAAGTTTTGTAGTTTGATAAGTTTTGTGATGATAAGTTTTGTCTTGATAAGTTTTGTTGTTAGATAAGTTTTGTTTTGATAAGTTTTGTGGTGATAAGTTTTGTGGTGATAAGTTTTGTGGTGATAAGTTTTGTGGTGATATGTTTTGTATGGTCTCCTGGATTTTCTGGTATAATTTCATGTACACTACAATTTTACTTAAAAATTTATATGTAGGCAAGTTGTTGTTATATGGCGAAATCTTACTTAGGCAAGTTGTTATATGGCGAGTTGTTACATGGCAAAATTTTATATGGCGAGATGCTACTGAGCCTTTCTTTTTTTCAACGCCATTGAAGCAAAGTGGTTAAACTAGTTTTACTAAGTTCAACTATGTCTTATTATTAAATGTTCGTTAAATCTGACCTTTGATTTGATGAACTTCTGATTCAACTGAACGATCCAATTTTTATCAATCGAAAACTGACATTATTCCTCTGAAAATATAACAAAATGTATCATGTTTAATAAATAAATGAAGAAAAAAATCATGTTTTATGATTAAAGGTGAAAACATAATTTGAAATGCAATTTTCGGATGTAGATCTGCAATCTGCAATCTGCAATCTGCAATCTGCAATCTGCAATCTGCTATCAGAATTCTGCAATCTGCAATCTGCTATCGGAATTCTGCATGGCACATCTTCTAGACACAATCATCGAGTTTTCTTCAGATTTTCTTCAATTTTCGTCTTCAGGTAATTTATGGAGCCTAAAAATAATAAAAATGAAATGTAGTTTTTCTCATAAATGTATAATGCAAAATGTATATGTAATGTAGCTTCGTTCTTGGTTTATTTATTTGTTTGTTTGTACCCAATAAACATCAAAACGGCTGAACCGATCAGACCTAACTTTTTTATGTTTTGCAGATTCTCACATTACCCAAGGTAAGGTTTATTTGAAAACCTACAAGAAACCACTCATTTTTTAGTTTCACAATGTAAAAAAGGCGACTTGAAGGAACATTAAGAATTTTGAATTGTTTTAAAGAAAGGGGCGTGACGCGCCCTAAAACCTAGTTTTGCACTATACTGATAGATTTAAGATGCCAGCCTTAGATGCATAAAGAAATAACGTTAATCAATCATTCAACCAATCAATTTATTTGTTTATATATTGACACCAATATATTCTAGGTCTTTTACTTGTTTACATGTCTCAGTAGAGTAGTTTGCTGGACATTACCAGGAAATGTGGCATCACACTCATCACACTTTATTCTTCTTGGTCTAACTAATGATAATTATAATAAAGAAAATGTTAATATTAGCAATTACAATAGCAATAGCAATATGAAAACTAAGAGCTAGAGCAATAGCAATAGTGAAAACAATGGCAGTGACAATGGCAATGGTCAGGCCATGGCAACGGCGGTGTTAGGTATTTTCCCAAAAACGTTTTTCCAAATGATACTACCCAAGTAAAAATTTCCCTAGTGAGAATTTCCCAAATGTGCAATTTCCCAAGCGGCAACTTCCCAAGTGTTAGAGCTTCTGAGACGCCACAGGCAGCAATGGGGGCCGAGCGCTGCGGAGACTTGGGAAATTGCCCAGTTGCAAAGTTGACACTTGGAAAATACCCTTGGGAAGTTGCCGTTTGTGAAAAAACCTTTGGGAAAATATCTAACATCGCAATGGCAATGGCAGTGGCACAAGCAATGCCAATGCCAATGCCAATGCCAACTAGAAACGTCATTTATTTAAAAATTGTATTAGTCTAAAATTTTTTTCATTATCAATATGCCATTAAAAAGAGAAGATACTTAATGAGGAAAATGTATTTATAATAATCTCCCCCTCATCCACTTCTACTCCCTCGCATTACTAAACACGGGGGGGGGGGGAGATTTAAAGAGCAAAATGAAAATGAGACTGAAACTGGCAAATTTTCCCTCTGTTAGTCTGATATTAAAATATATACAGATTTTGTTTTCCCCAACAAACTTTTTTTTGTGAAATTTAAAAAAGTTCAGAGAAAATAATTGCTCACCTTTTTTTCTGCAACTTTTCCTTTATCAGTTTATCCATTAGTTTTGTCGATATGTTTCCATTCAGTGCATTATACTCTTTTCGTCGCTTAGAGTTTATTTTTATTAGTACAGATACAGGTGTTAGGGGTAGAGGTAGAGGTAGAGGTAGAGGTAGAGGAACAGGTACAGGTACAGGTACAGGTACAGGTACTGGTACAGGTACAAGTACAGGTGGAGGTACAGGTCTTTTATTTGCATGGTTTTTTACAAAAAAAATTTTTTTATCTAGGTAGAAAAATATTAAATTGGAGTGATCAAAATGAATAGAATACCTTACTAAACGTTAAAAAAATCCACTCAATTAATATGTTCAAAGAAATTTTTCAACTTTTCCGCAAATCGAGAGAAAGGGTTTATTTGTTTTCATAATCTATTTATATAAATCTATTGGTAAAGAAAAGAGTTAAAACATTAAACAGCTAAAATTTATTCCTGCAAATCTGGACAAAATCTTTTTTTAACAACATTGTTCATTATAATTTAGCTCAATAGCTGAATGATTTAAAAACAATAAAAAATAATAATAACAATACGTATTGATATTTTTCTTCAATTCAAACCTCCACCTATAATATTATTTCCACCAGAAAAAAATGGGGTTAACATTTTTTAAGAAAACTAAGATTTCAAAACTGTTTTTACTGAATCTTGCTTTTATGAACATCGCAAAATCTCCCAAAAAAGGATGGGAAAACGATACAGATCAAACACGACTAAAAATGAAAATAATCAAGAAAAATGTGAAAAAATTATCCATATAATTAGAAGACATTTTCTATTTTCAATTTTAAAGCTGGTTGTGCCACTGCAAATCAAATCAATCATGAATGTTGGGCAAGCTATAGGCTAGAGTTTCAATTCCTGAATGAGAAATGGTTTTTCAGCCCGGATATGAATTCAATTCTGACTTTTGCAATGTATCTAATTAAAGGTTAAATTCCAATATTTGTTGATGAAATCCCAGCAACACGACCAAGTTTGAGCCATGCAACCATTTTCAGCACCCATTCATTCATGAAGGATCATCATTATGGTAAATATGAATGAAGGGGGAGCCCCCCTATGGTTTGCTTTGTCCCTGCTATGCATTCCTAGGAATATATAGCAGAATGAAAGTTATCGAGAGCTAATGAATGTTATGTAGGATATTCATTATTCAAGAGATTAATTAAGTTTAATTATGAGCTAGAACAATGGGTTGCCATTGATTAAAAATTATAATATTTGTTTCAATTACGATTTTTTTGTGTATAGCTAGAGTTGACATGAGTGGAAAATTAGAACTAGATTTTAATTACTTAAAACGAGCTGTTAACAGCGAAACAATGCTGTCTTGTACTTCCCCTACACGGATGCTTCGCGCTCTGAATCACGCTCTGGAAGGTCCAGGTACATCTTGCTAATAATGCTCTCTTTACCTCCCTCGACAGATGCTCCCGAGACTAGAGGATTTATTTACAGATTTAGTGGCATTCCACTTTTCCAAGAAACATTTTTCATCTGCGTGTAAATAAATGCTTTCTCTTCAATTTAAAAGCATTTGTATCCTTATTTTTAAATGACTTCTGGAGAACTGGAAAATGCTCAAGATTATCAAGTGCCAATGGATCACTTGTTGCCAAAGGATCTAATTCCAAAGGATCAGCTTCCTGTTTGACATACTGGGGGAATGCAGAAGGATTTTCAGAGACATCTTCAATTTCTTCTATGATAAACACAGGATTCAGTATTCCTATATTATCCATAAAGTCAGAGCCATCTTCCTGAATCTCAGTTGATAACGGATCATCACTTACAAGAGTGTCAATATCATCTTTAACTTTAACATCTCCTTCATCATGATTCTCCAGGAGTTCAACTGCTGGTGTGGTGTTGTTTTTACTTCTGGTGACTGGAGGTCTTTTACCCTGATCATTATTCTGATGATGAGATAATGCTTTAACTGCCATAGCCTGTTCTTTTTCCATCTTTGCCTCGTCGAGCATCTTTTTCCTGTCATACAAGAATTCATAAATACAAGCAAACTTGTTATTTCAACAACTTCGAGAGGACGAATCCATTTCACAATACCCTTTGAAACATTGTCAGGGTTGATTGAGATATCCTTCCTTATGATTTCTTCAATTGTGGCTTTTCTGTGAATATAACTTGCTTATTAACACTGCAGAGATAATGAAGAAAATTGTCAGAATTTGACACGTTTTAAAATAGAAAAATAATAATGTCTTCTCCATTTTTGCTGAGATAGAGGTTCAAAAGGTTCCCTTGTAAGCAGTGCTTAAGATCCGGATCCGTTGGATCCGCAAGATTTTGGCATCCTGGATCCGGATCCAAGGGGTAAAAAATCAACCAAAAACTGCCAAAAAAACATTTTTACTCCTAAAACCCAAATCTGAACTTTTGAAAAAAGAGAGATTTTTAAAATTTCCCCATTTCTGAATGGTTCATTGAGTTTTAGGACAAAAATATGCGAAAAAAATCAAACAAAAAATTGATAATTATTTTTTGTTAAAGAAATTCAGTAAGTCTGAAAGAAATGACCTGGATCCGGATCCATTTTTTCCAGTGCGGATCCAGGATCCGGATCCGGATCAGGATCCGCATCAAAATTAAATGGATCCTAAGCACTGCTTGTAAGTTGTACATTTCACACTTTATATGGGATCGCTTGAAAAGTTGAAATTAAATTGATTGTCCCTTTAATATTACAAAATAACGAAAAGACACTACTTTCATCAAATACTCAATTTAAACAAAAACCATGAAAATAGCAGGTTGTAAATCCTTACAATTTTAGAGGAGAAAAAAAGATTTTAAATAAGAAAAAAGAAAATTTACAAAATAAAATAAAAAATAGTGTTTTCTCTGAGAAATGCTAAGCTTTTCTTTCCAAATTTACAAATGAACCCAATTTCGGTGTTTGTTGCAACAAAAAATCAATGAAATTGGAAATCAGAGAGTTAGTTCTTACACTCTCTAAAGAATGCAATTTTTTTTTGCCGGAATCCTCGTTTCAAGGGAAATTTTCTTTCATTTAAATCCCGAAATAAATCTACTTTTTCACAGATTACAGAGTTAAATTTAAGAAAACTATACCTGGCTATATTATCATTGAGCCTGTAATCTTTTAAAAGTCCATTCAGTATTCCTGCTCCAGCCTCAGAGGACACATCTAGCCTACAAATATCATTTATTAAATCATAATGGAATCCTATTTTTTACTTTACTAACAGGTAATCAGCCAGTCGGCTAAGCTGATAGGTACTCGACACTTCAACTAAGCTGATAGGTACTCGACCCATAAATTTAACTGATAGGTACTCAACCCGTCAGCTAAGCTGATAGTTGCTTGACAGGTCAACTAAGCTGATAGGTACTCAACCTGTCAACTAAGCTGATAGGTACTCAACCCGTCAACTAAGCTGATAGGTACTCAACCCGTCTGATAGGTACTCAACATGTCAACTAAGCTGATAGGTACTCAACCTGTCAACTAAGCTGATAGGTACTCAACCCGTCAACTAAGCTGATAGGTACTCAACCCGTCAACTAAGCTGAAAGGATGTTAACCTTTAAACTAAACTAAAAGATACTCGACCTTTTATGTTTTCTTCCCTCCATCATACGCAAGCAAACTTTGCATGCCTTGACACTGTTAAAAAGTACATTCACTTAAAGATATTAAAGCTTTTATTTGAATCATTACAATACTCTAGTGCTTTAATTTAAATAATTAGCACCATAAGAAATAAAAAATTAAAACATTAAGCTATGAAGCAAAGATCAGTAATCTAGTTTATATGTCCTTTTCCTAGGATTAAGCTATGAAGCAAAGATCAGTAATCAAGTTTATATGTCCTTTTCCTAGGATTAAGCTATGAAGCAAAGATCAGTAATCAAGTTTATATGTCCTTTTCCTAGGATTAAGATGAAATTGTGCCGCCAGTGCTCCTGGTATGTTTCTCAGATCTCTGTTAATACTTTGTTTGTGACGTTTGAAGGGATCCGCACAGAATCTTCCCAGTTGAAGTGTCTTTAATCTGTCCATTTTGATCTGTCTGTCAGTGTATGTCTGAGTCAGTTCATCTTGAGTTTGATGTGGTATGACAAACAGGCCTCGATTCTGAGTATATTTGTTTCTAAATTCGCTCAAATTTGCCTCATTGAGAGAGCGTCTGTGAAACCAAGTATTGTACTTTAATTCACAACGTTTTGTTTTATTCAAACACGCCATGCACACCCTCACTATTAAATATTAAATCTAATCTAATAATAACATAAAGAATATTATTTAGCTGAATACTAGCTGAAGTGCCCAGTGTTACTGGTTGAACAATTAAAACTTCAGAAAAAATTCTAAATTCCTCACAAAATTTCAGCCAATTTGGTCCAGCGGTTTGACCAGCTACAGCATGGGAATATATGAGGGAAGAGATTTATTAAATAAATTTTAAATGTAGGCAAATGTTAAATTAATTTGTGTCATGAAATGATTTACTTATTTAATTATCACTGAAGTTAAAAATAGTATTTTTTAATGTAATATTTTTCCTGTGGTCATATCAGATGGTAAGTTAAATACATTTTGAAGAAAATATCTTTTGCAGTTTAAAAATCTAAAATATATAAATAGTTATGTAATGGAGTCTATAAATGAGTCTATATAAGATCGTTAATTTTCAACCACCCTGGGTGAGGGGCAGAAATTGATTGATTTGTTTTTGTAAACAAATGGAAATATAATGTAAAGTTGAATAATAAATTGAATACTGCAGAATATGTGTTACTGCTAAAGAATGTTTATTTTTCTTTAAACCATAATTTATATCATAAGTACTGATTGGAAAAAGCCCTGGTTTTAAAATAACAGCCAAGTGAGTTATATTGGGTTTTATTAGTTTTTTTTGGTTCAATTTTATTTTTGAGGGGGGGGGGGTTCAATTTGAAAGTAGTTGAAACCTACTAAAATTCTTGCTAATTCATAATGATAAGATTATTTAAGCAATAGGTGAACTTTACAGTTATGAAAAATAATAATATTGTTGTGATAATATGCACTAATCTTACATAAATACTCTTCAAATACAATAATATCATATCATTAAGTATCATAATTTTTTAATATTATAGTTGAATTTAACACTACTTTTTTTTCTAGGTTGGATGCATATTTTTGATTGAGGGGTGGGGCAACTCAGATTAATCGCTGTTCTGAAGCAACAAATTTTAAACACTTTTAAGAAAAGAATAAATGTGTCTGTTTTAGTGCCATTAACTCCCTAAAAATCAATACAGTGAACAGCAGTCCTCATGGTTTTAAAGAGTTTGTCATTAAACGAGTGAAAAAAGGCGATAATTAGAAGAAAAAAAACAATAAAGCCTACTTACAGGTGGGGTATTTAAAGTGGGTTTTATTGGGTGGATTTTTTGTTTTTTTTATGCCAACCCTAAGTTAAAAATGTACTTTCTAGCACAATACCAGATGAAAGTTGGAAACATACCAAACCATGTAAAAATCATATTCATTAAATAATCCGATAAAAATAGGTTTTCAATCAATTAATTAGTTTCTCATAAATAAATAAAATAAGGAATGAAGTACTCTATCATTATAATAAAAATTAATCCCTGAATCAATTTACCCTGGTTTACCTATAGTGTTTACTCAAATCATCAATTTACCCTGTTAATAATAATAATAATAATAATAATAATAATAAAAATAATAATAATAATGATGATTGATAATGATGATGATTGATAATGATGATGACGATTGATAATGACGATGATTGATTGCATGGAATGATGGAGGGTCACTTGAAATTACACTTGAAGAGAACCTCTAGAAAAAAATTGCAAAAATCAGATTTATTGAAAAAATCAAGGTCAAAAAATACAAGTAAAATTTCTAAGCATATACATTTTGTAAAAAACATCTTTGAATAGTATTAAGTCTTATAGAGTCAAAGTTAAAAATGGCTTTAAAATTAGCTTGATATCTTAAATTAACAAAAAAGGTTTGAGCAATGAAAGAATCCAAGGTCATGCCGAAAATTAACTTTGTCAGGTCGTGACTAATGAACAAGTGAGATAAAAAATAACCCCCTAAAAAATGGTCTCAAAAAAATGTTTAAATTTTTTGTAAGATAATAAGATTTGTATCTAACTGGAAAAATATTGTAAATTGTTATGAAATTATGGTGTTTTGGATCATTGTAAAAACTGTTGTTTTTACCTAACACACGTTTCTGCAAAGTTCTTATATTCTTTTGCCTCTGAGATCGTAGGTATTTCAAATCCTTCTAACATGCCTGAAAAACGCAGGGGTGTATATTTACTTAAGTAATACTAAAAAAACAGAAAAAAACCAATTTGAAAATTTAACATAATACTCAGTTTTTTCCTGTCCCAGCAACATTCTTATGATTTGAATAAATCATGAAAAAAAACATTCCTATGATTTGAATAATTCATAAAAAATTATTTCTATGATATGAATAAATCTTGAAAAAAACATTCCTATGGTTTGAATAATGCATAAATAATCAATTCTATGAATTTGAATAATTCATAAAAAATCATTTCTATGATATGAATGGTTCATAAAAAAATCATTCCTAGCTATGATTTGAATAATTCATAAAAAAAACATTTCTATGATATGAATAAATCTTCAAAAAAAACATTCCTATGATTTAAATAATTCATAAAAAAATAATTTCTATGATATGAAAATATCAGTGCTTAGGATCCATTTAATTTTGAAGCGGATCCGAATCCGGATCCTGGATCCACACTGGAAAAATATGGATCCGGACCAAAATCTGGATCCGGATCCGTTCTTGAAGATTTACTGAATTTTTTAACAAAAAATAATTTTCAAATATTTTGTTTTATTTTTTTCGCTTATTTTAATCCTAAAACTTAATGAACCATTCAGAAATGAGGGAATTTTTATAATCTCTCTTTTTTCATAAGCTCAGATTTGGGTTTTAAGAGTAAAAAAGTTTTTTTTGCAGTTTTTGGATGATTTTTTACCCCTTGGATCCGGATCCGTGGATCCGCATATTTTTGCGAATCTGGATCCAGGAAACCAAAATCTTGTGGATCCAACGGATCCGGATCCTAAGCACTGGAAAATATCATTAAATTGACTAGAAATTTCGATGGTTGGCAAAAAAGACAACATTTAATAACATTTGTACAAAAATTTTCCTAATACGATAAAACTAAGGATGAATTAGTATAAATATACACAAGGGTGTATATATTCTTGAAAATCAAATCCCCCCCCTCTTTTATCTTTTTCAAATTCAAACATTCATTTCTTTAAATCAGTTTTAAAAAAGGGCCTATATGTTGCAAACACATAGGCTGGCGTTATTTTTACATAAGCAACGGGGCGTATCAATCATATTTCAAGGTTTTTATATTTTCACCACTTCGATGAAATTTTAAATATATATTTTCTATTTCCATAAGTTCTCTTTAAATCTAATCTAAAATTGTTTAGACTAAACGTCAGCTGTTTAAGCAGCCAGAAATGCCTTATTTTATACTTTTACTAAAAGTGGCATCTTCTTCTCCTAATGATGTTTTTTTGGGGTCCGATCTTGATCCCTTCAAGTAATTTGTGTTTGAAATCACAGTGCTTTCTGATGCCTTGTTCAGAAGTGAATAAGTTGGGACAAAAATTACAATACATGATTGGAGTATCAGTATGAATTGTCAAGAAATAGACATTTAAAAAATATATATTTTGAAGGGGGCAATTGAAATTAAGAAGATGTAAGTTTTCAGGACAAAAATTTCTCAAAAAGTTTAGGAACAAGATAATTCATTGTTGAAACTTTTTAAACAACAAAATATTTGTGCCCTTCCCCCCTTAAAATTGTACCCAGTTGCGTCTATACACATTAGCAGTATTGACAGTTGAGTATCTAAATAATTTTTTATAACATACCTCATGCACAAATTCTATTTGATGGTCTAGATTTCATCTCTCTTCAACATGATTTAGACAGGAAACATAACAGATCTTTTGTAATCTATCTGAAGTAAAGAATAAGGCTACTGAGGTCAGTGTGGTGCATTTAATTGTTAAATAAAGCTTTTTGACAGAAATGTTTAAGGTCAATGATTTGCTGAACATAGCTACTTAGTATACAATAATAAAAAAATGTCTTAACAAATCAATGAAATTGAACACTATATAATATAGAAACAATATACTACTTCTTTGTCTTTTGTTGTTGAAATTATTTAAACATTTATTCCGTATAATACTTTTTAAGTGCAGTGTACATTTACAACATGCATACAATCATATTTATTTTGGGGCCTATCTGATTCAAGCTAATGGGAGAGGGGTGTCTTAAACACTAGAATACTTTAACCAATAATTAAACACATAGGTCAATGTTCAAAGAAAAAGAAAAAATGCCATCTTTCTTGCCAACTAAATATACTAGTCCAAACAAATTAACTATACACCACCACAATATGATAACAAATTTCACTTAGATTTAAACTTAAATTTTTAGCACATACTTAAAAACACTGGAAAATACAAGCTGTCAGAGAAAGGATTTGTTAAGAATGAGACTAAAAATCTGAAATATAAATTTATTGAGAGCGAAGGATTCTTCCCCCACCCCTCTCTCACCATATTATTTAAGTAAACCTGAATAAAAACAAAAACACTGCTTTACTTGAAACATAAATTCTAATTTGAATTCTTTTAGTATAATTTACTACATTTGTAAGGCTGCAGTGGCACTGAATCTAAGTGGACTTGCAAAAACAAATTAAGAGTTTAAACTAAAGAAAGCTTAACAAGCTGTAAATTTTCATAAATCATGGATTTAAAATGTTATTTTTAACGGTAAATAAAATTAAAAAATAATCGGGTTTATTTTTTAACACACCGCTTGTTTACTCTTGCTGACGCTGCGAAATGCCGCAAAAGTTTCTTATTTTTATTGGTGCCATATCATCAGAACTAAGGTGTATCGAGACTAAATTTAATTTAATAAATTAATTTTTAAAAAAACATCGTTGAAACAAATATTCCGATGATACTAAATTCAGTCTATGTTTCATAATAAAAATAAATATTCAGTCAATATAAAATTAATTGCTCTAAACCTAATTGATAAAATACAAGAAGACGACATTCCAGAAAATTTCATGTTTTTAAACCAAGTTCATAAATATTACTTTTATAAATACATGTAATAAACTTGATTATACTTAATTGTACAGGGTGTCCCACGAAACATGACAGTAGCAATTGACTGGAAAGTTCTTTTTGCTTAACACTTTTTTCCCCGCGTAACTGATATCCTATCCGAAAAAAGTGGGTCATATGGTAGGTACAGGGTGTCAGCTACGAAACATGACAGTTGGTGAATAATTTTAAATGTTTTCTTCCATAATTAATTACATTTAGTTGTTTAATACCAAAGAGAATTATAAGAATATTTAATGGTAGTCATATTTATAGTAAAATTGATTTTAAAGTAAAACATATTTTATTAAAAGATTTTTTTGAACGAAAACAAACGCAAAAAGTCTTTCTACTACAGTATGGGATTTGAAGACATTCCGAATTATTTACCAACTGTCATGTTTCTTGGGACACCCTGTGTATATCCTTAAATTAAGCACAGGCGCAGGAACAGGAATCTAGTCAGTCTGGGCTTGATATTTGTGCCCCCCCCCTCTGGCCTTTAAATTGCAGTTATTTTATGACTGAATAGTCGAGGGAGGGGGAGCCATTTGCAGCCAGGAGCCCCACGAGGGAGGGCCGGTGCAGATGCGCCATGATCCCCGCAAAAATGACCTCCAAGCCTCCTAGGATTTGCAGAATTACCTCCAGGCCCCGCAAAACTGGTTTCCCAGCCTCCGTGACGTCACCAAGCCTCCACGCCCCGCATTTTGGTCTCTGCTTGTTGTTTTTATTTTTTGCTTAAATTTATTGGCTTAACCAAACAAATATCAAAATATGTCTCTTCATAGTAGACTCCGTCATAGTGTAAAGAACTGTTTAACCCACCATTTTGTACATCAGTGGCGGATATAAGGGGGGTTATTGGGGTTATTTTATTTCACAAAAACTACCTTGTTTTGTAAATTGCCGCTGATATTGTTTGATTCATATATGAGACCCCTCTAAAATAATATAAAATTTTTCTATCTTTATACAAACTGCAATAGTTCTTCACATTTTAAGGAATTAGTAAAATTTAGGAAAACAAAATACAAGCCTTAAATCTCAATTAAAATTCACTTTTTAATACAAAATGTTAATGTATCATTTTGAACTATTTCATCATGTTGAGAAATATTTTATTTTTTAAATATTTAAATATTTAAATGTTTTTTTATTGGAGCCAAAATGCGGGGCGTGGAGACAGAATAGCGGAAGGCTTGGTGACGTCACGGAGGCTGGGAGACCAGTTTTGCGGGGCCAGGAGGTAATTCTGTAAATCCTGAGGCTCGGAGGTCATTTTTGCGGGGATCATGGCGCCTCTGCACCCCCTCC
The DNA here is from genome assembly GCF_000591075.1 of Eurytemora carolleeae. Classification (NCBI taxonomy): domain Eukaryota; kingdom Metazoa; phylum Arthropoda; class Copepoda; order Calanoida; family Temoridae; genus Eurytemora; species Eurytemora carolleeae. Next base: position 100,075 of record NW_019397569.1, on the reverse strand, counting down.
CTCGCCCCACGATCCTGTTCGAACCTAGGTACTTAGCAGAACCAGCTATTACAACACCACGAAACCCTGTTCTAACCCTGCGGAGTCCTGTTGAAACGGGGTTTTTTTAAATTTGCATAGATCAAATAAACACAAAATAAAATTTAAAAATCTTGACGTCGGGAAACAGTTAAGCAGGGGGGAGTGCAGATTGGACATCATTGGGTGGTTTGAGTGGAAACCAGCAGTTCAAGTAGTGGTTGGTATATGAGATTTTAGGAAAATCAGGAAATGAAAAGTCTGACTCTGATCCAATTGAAATTGGGAGAAGTTATACCAGAGCAGAGAAGAGTGGAGCAAGAGCTTTAGGAGGCTTAACTGATGTTAAAACAACCAAATCAGATAAAGACATAGATGACTTCATTTCAAGGTGGATATCCAAAAAATCCAAAATCCAAAAAATAGGTTTATAGCTTCATAGTAGAAAGTGATGGACATGTGTTAGTAGGAAAAGCCAGAAAATTCCTATCGCCAAAAAACGATTGGGGGGTTAAGGATAAATAGGATAAAGACATACTAGTACAAATTTATATATATTTATATACTTTTTGTGAAAGATAATATGAATTTATTTTTTGACTAGTTTTTTTTTGCTTTTTATGTTATTCTTGTGTATTTAGTAATCATTTTTTTACAATTTTAGAAAATTGGCTAAGATTAGATATTTTTATATGTTTGTTTTATTATTTAGAGTTTGATATTAAAAATAAATATACTGGTACATCATACATATTTCTTTTATGAAGGTGTTAAGCCTGAAGGGATAAAGTCGTTTTTTTTAAATGAATTTGTTTTATCAAAGCTAAAAGAGACTAGCATAATTAAATCATTTGTTAGGCGTTGATCCGAGTTTAAGGAAAACGTAATTGTTTTCTATATTTTCAATTGTCGATGTCTGTTCTGAAAAAACTAATTAATTTGTATTGTTTAAATATTAACTTTTTTATATTCCATTTTATTCCGTAAAGTTTCAAGGTTTTGACGAGGATATCTGCTCACCATTTATAAGATAAAGGTTTTTGGGGTATCTTTGTGAATCAGGTCTTTAAATGATCGGGTTCTATTGCAATTACTCAATACTCCGTTCATATAACCTTCGAATTTATGCATGCATTTGTAAAGCCTTGTTTGACTTCCATGACTCTTGTTTACAAAAGTCGGTAAATAAATATTGTGTGTATTGAAAATCGAACCAATACATTATTCCATGGACACTGAACACTGTGCTCCTACCTCCAACATCCTTATATAAGTATTCTTTTTGCAGGCATTAGAATCATTAACACTATCCCCTTTGGACCATTTTTGTAGATGTGAGATGATATTAACCTCCATCTATGATTTTGGCATTTTGTCCAACTTTTCAAGTCCAGCTCACTAAGATATCAAAAAGAAAGACGAAAAATGTTAAAAATATTTTTTTCTATTTTTGACAAAAACGTCACAAATGTTAAAACGTCAATTTTTTTAATGGCTTTTAAGAAAGTAAATTTAGATTCGTAATTTAAATTATAAAAAAAGAAAAGTTATTTTAGATTCTTTTTAATGAAACATGAACCAGTCGTTTTTTAGGAACGTACATAAGCAAACGGCAAGTTGAAACAAACCATAAATTTCTGATCCCTATATCTTTGCATCCCAATGTCGTAGACCTGAGATATTTCAAACTATGAATTCTGTAAGATAAAATTATCAAAGTTTGAAATATCAAAACTACACAACATTAGGTTTCAAAGATATGAGGATAAAATATTTGACAAAGCCTAGCAATTGGAGTAATTCTGTTAACGAACAGCAAAACCGTAGATAATTTTGAAATCATTAAGGGAAGTGTACATGACAAAATAACTTATAATTAAAAAACAAACGAATGTGTTTTAAAATACCGGTGATCACGTTAATTTAAAATAACGGTGATCATGTTAATCTAAAATAACGGTGATCATGTTAATCTAAAATAACGATGATCACGTTAATCTAAAATAACGGTGATCATGTTAATCTAAAATAACGATGATCACGTTAATCTAAAGTAACGGTGATTACGTTAATTGATCGTAAATTTGACAACATTTACAAAAAATAAAGAAAACACTTTTATGAGTTTTGAAGTTTTAAAATGATGTCTTAAAATGTTGTCTCTGAAATAATGGTTGATGGCTTGCCAACGATCATTTTATATTTCATTTCTTGTGATTTTATTTATATTTTTTATATTAATATTTCTATTTTTTATGTTAATATTTATATCAGTTAATATTCTTCAATTTCTTGTTTAAATTAATACGGGTGGTTATTTATAAATATAACAATGTTTAACCACAAACATTGCCATATGTTTTTATGACCATAACGGATTCGTTCTACGGAGTTAATAAATTAATGTTTGAAAATTGATTTTATATAATATTGTGGCAGTGAATTAGTAAGTTGTATTAACGACACAAAACCAATTAATAAAAACATGTTTGCATATGTGAATATTCTTGATCAAGCTTCTATGGATAGTACATACTCAAAACTATTTAGAATACAAATTATATCAATCTTATTGAGGTTTCCTCTGTTCAAAATACTCTTGGAGGGGGGGGGGCATAGACTCCCCCACTTTAACCTTATTGTGGAAACATCCAAATATTTGTTGAGAAATACAGTTTTTAGGCAAAATTGTGCAAAAACAAAAATTGCACGAAATTAAACAAATTTTACATTTTTGAAAATCCTGGACCTAGTTTTTTTTTAAATTTTCTTGAAGGTTTTAAACATTTTGCAAATATGTTTTCACATTCGATTTCGCTGGTCAACGGCTTTTGATAAATGTATGCGCGATTTTTTTGCACATTTTTTGCTGAATGACTAGAATTTGCACTAACTAAATTTTGTCATTGAATATTCTTTCGTGGGGCTCATAGATGTTAGATGGGGCTGCAAGATCATCTATATACTTTAGATGTCTGTTTATTTGTACCCAATAAATATCAAAACGGCAGAACCGATCGGGCCCAAATTTTGTGTGGGACCTCATTTGACCAAAGGGAAGGTTATGATTATGAATATTTAAAATTTTCAAAAATTAACCTCCAACAAATTTTTATTAATTTTTGGAAATACACAATATTTTTTATAAAATCTGCAAGTTATTTTGCTTTTGTTTTACAATAGAAAGAGAAAATGTCCAATTGAAATTCAAGATGGGCACGAAGCGCCCTGAGAGCCTTGTAGTATAAATATTCAGACAGTGTTGTACTTTTGTGACCCATACTCCCCCAAAATATGCTATTTGCAGGAAAGAACTGGAATAAGTTAAATCCTTCAGTTCCATTCTAGAACGAGAACCTTCAGCTAGATTGTTCCGTACACGTTCCTTTTTTACAATCATTTTGTTCTTGTTCCATTCTCGTTCCGTTATTGGTGTTCTTAGCCCAAGAATGGTTCCAACTCCATTCTGTTTGTAGTCAAGAACGTTTCCAACCCCCGTTCTTTGAAAAAGGGGGTGTACAATTTGTAGATTTAAAAAATGATTAAATTTCATAATCAATATTTCAATAATTAAAGAGATATAAAAATAAATTATAAAAAACAAACATTTACTTTCAACTTAACTTTCCCATCCCTCACGGGAAAGGGAGGCAAGGGAAGGGGGGATTCTTGATATAAGTACGTAATCCTAAACAAACAGATTAATGGCCTAATGGCCTAAGGAACGACACCCAGTTCTATATACAGGGTGAGTAAACACATCAGGATTAGCATGGTTTTAAACAGCACTACATTTTTTGAGCAGGGTTCATATTTAGGCCTAGAAAGTAAAAAAGAAAAGTAAACAAAAAGCATTTTTTTCAATGAAGTTCTTTTTCCCAAATAAATGGGAAAATATTCATGCTTTTCTGTTTCAAAATTTTATAAAAAATGTATTGAAAAATTTATTAGCAAAAAATCCGCGAAAAATGATAAGCACAGATCTGCTCTAAGTCTTAGGAAACTAGATTTAAAATATGTATTTAATGTTTACACATTTTTGCAATTATAAAAATTAGATTTTGAATAAAAAATAATTCCGCTTTGCAATAAATTTATGAATAACTTTGGCATATGATATAATAAAAATGTTCTAATTGATCTTTGAAAAAGATTTTGTTTTCTGTGTACCAACAAATATTTTTGTAGTTTGTGCACTTAAAAAAAAAAACCCTGCAAACATTTTAATAAATTGTTTTGCTGAACAACGCTAATTCCGGTATTTTTTTGTATTCACACTGTATATATATTCTATACATATATACATAAGGGCTCATTATTAGTATTTACTCTTCAATATATCAAGGTCCTTGGACAAGGTAAGACTCATATAAATTTGGTAGCAAAAGAATCATATATATTAAGAACCCTTAATTCATGCATGGGGTACTTAAAACCCAAATGTTTAATTAAATTTGCTAGAATTTAAAAGCTCGGTAGATAATCCATTATGAAAATGGGTAATTTTACTTTCAGGACATGCAAAAAGGTATAACTTTTTTTCAAACTTATGCTTTGTTTTGTTTTCTGTTCTGGTTGATTTCCAAAAAAGCACAACCTTGAGTCAGTGGGTCTGATCAAAGATCTAGCTTGGTGTAGACAAATTAAGATATTCAAACAGTATGCCAGAGGCATCAGCTGTAATTAATATACAAGTTTAATTTTAAGTCCAAAGCAAAGGTGTAAGTGTTTTCTTAAGGAAAAGCCAGAAAATTTATATCCTGAGCTGAGCATGTTACTATTTTTTATAAACTTTCCTTCCACATTTGTTAATGAGGGGCTTCAGCTTGATTGTTTAATCATCGTTCATTTGTTCTTTTCTCGATTGTTCCATCCACGTTCTGTTCTCTATGATTGAGAACAGTCTCAGGATAATGTCATTCAATGTGGTTGTTGACATTAGTTGATCATTAACAATAGTAGTTGATTGTTAACATAGACTAAACTTTTTAGAATTATTTGATTTTCTAGTATGTAACCAGATAAATTTGCCAATCTCAATATTTGTGTTTAACATATAAACAAGCAGATGAGGTTCTGTAAATTTCTGGTTTACAGGTTACATAACGTAAACTGGAAAAATTCCTGTCTCCATTATATCCAGAAATTTTCCAGAATTCCACTTTACGAAACAAATTTCTGGATCATTTCATTTCCAAAAAGGAAATTTTGTTCCCGAATAATGGAAACCCTAATTTTGCTTGCCTATTGCTAAATCACAGATCTCAGAAAATCATGCAGACACTTGTTCAAAACTTGCATTGCCAGTTAACTAACAAAGACAACCTCTAATCAAAAAGAGTCTTATAAGAAATTGTTGTGAGAATTAATTATTGCTATTATGATTTATATAAGCTGTTTTTTTTGCTAATTCCTGCCTCTATGTACATGATTTATGGATTATTCCAATATTTTATAAGTTGACTAAGAATCAACATGTTAAGCAAACATTCCACAAACTTTTTCTAGAACTATTTTTCCATCCAGCCTCAGAAGTAAATCAACTGCACGGTTCCAAATAACCTTTATTTAGATGTTCAATAATTGTGTGATTGTGGTCACTACAGCTGTTCTTACTATAATATCTGCAATACAGATCTACTACTCTGTGGTATCCTATCTGAGTTATGTCACCAGCACATCACAGTACTCAGTGCCCTTAAAGTAAGATTATTCAAGATATCTTAAGAATATTTCAAATAATTTTAGCTAAGCTAATTGCTAAAGTGTCCCAATATAGTAAATTCAAATAAATGAATTTTGATTTCACATTTGACAACTAAACAACTGAATGATATGGAAAAATTTAAATGAAAAACAATTTAAGCTTTATTAATTATCCATGTTGTTTAATTTTATCTTAAAAAACAAAAACTACTAAATCTTAACGTAGATAGTTATACCACAAATGCAAAAACATTCAATTTATATATAAACACTACTTTTTATGATCATGACATGGCCATAAATAGGAGTTTCAGAAGGGAATGTAGTAATGTAGGAGGAATTTTTTACTCACTGTGTAAGTAGTAATAACCAATTACAAGTGGTCAAGGAGATGCATGATATGCACCTTGCAACCCCCCCCCCCCTCCTTCTCTCTAGTTACTAGCCCCGAACATGACCGAAACTAACATTATTTATGCAGTATTTATAGAAATTTGAGGCTTTATGTAAATAGTTATATTCTAGGTTGGAAGACTTGTCTGGGATCAGTATTGTTCTTTGTGGAAAATATCAACTTGGTCTTAATAATAGAGAAGCTATGCGTGCCGGATATTCCCAAAATGCTAAAGAAGGATATGTCCAAGGAATTTATTCAGGAATTCCAACAAGGCGCCCACCAAATTCACGTCAATCCAGTCCTGAGGTTGTAACACCTTCTGTTGGTACTGGTATATTGACTCCTGTTCCAGGTGATTCTGTGACTGCTGCACTTTCTGCTGATCCTTTAACTATATCTAACCCTAATTCAGCCAGTGTTCAATCCACTAATCCAGAAATGAATCCTATGATAACCCAATGCCCACTTCAACCTCTTCATCAAAGCAGCTCTTCTGTTCGTATGATTGGGTGGGGTGGTTCTAACAATTTGTCATTTGAAAGTCTCAGCAAAAAGTTGTATAATGACAGTGTTTCATATATAAATCCCTTCATAATGAAAAATAATGGGACGTGGGTTGAATTAAACACAACAAAAGAGTTTTTTGTTCCCCATGGGTTCTGCTACAAAGTTGAGGACATTTCTACAAAAGATCTGACATTATCTGAGGCTCTAATGATCTATTACAAGGCAGAGATGATTCAGCTATTCATAGTTGATTCTTCTCGAAGCACAGACTACTTGTTGTCTGAAGTATCATTTTCTATTGATTCTCCAACTGATGCTCAAACAATACCTAAAATTGATTTATATGAAATCAGTATTCAGAAGAATATCCAGGATGAAAACAATCCAAAGACACAATGCACCAATTATGGGACTAAATCTACAAAATACTCCAGCTTTCAGGAGTGCATGGAGGAAGAACAGAACATTCAGTATTCTAAGCTAATAGGCTGCATGCCACCCTACATGACAAAAAATGAAACTCGTAAATGCCGACAGCCTCTTAATTCAAGCTTAGTACTGCCTTATATCAACTACTACCAAGATAATATAAGACCACCCTTGATATATCACCAGGAGTATTTTATCCCGGCTTGTTACCCACCTTGCAAAACTCTTAAAATTCATGCTAAGAAGCTGATGGAAGAGGAAGCTCCCATCTCTGGTTTCAACCTGTATTTCAGCTCAACAGTACAAGTTACCGAGACTCAGCGAAGCTTTACTGAAATAACCCTCCTTGTGGAAGTGGGATCTGCATTTGGATTTTATCTTGGATGGTCATGTATTTCCATCATCCCTCTGCTTAAAGACTTCTTTGAGTTGTTTACGCCAAAGAAAAAGATGAAGCAAACTGTTAAGCAGGGATAATGATTATATGCTAATATTTTAAATTGACCATCTTTTTTTGTTATGCATTTATTTGTTCAACGCAAAATAAGATATCAAAAATTTCTTAAACATACTAATCTTAATCTTAATCTTAAGCGATGCCTCTACGATGTAGTTCATGACAAAATGACAATCAAACACCATCCCCTGTAGATTAAGACAAGGTGTTCAATTTTAAAACCCTGATATTTTTTTAATTACGATGTTCATAATTAAAATAACTAATTATTTAATTTAACAATAAATGCATGTTTTTTTTAAAATCTGAAGAATTAAAATCTTCTAATTAAGATGTATACAACAATCAAGCTGTGTTACAGTGCAGGAAGCAGTTTGTTGCAGCTATGTTTCAGAACACATCTCTATTGAAATTGTAATATTTAAAAGACTTTTGGTCATGGTGACAATGTTTCAAAATTTCTAGATTTGAAACATCTAGATTTATAAAAAAAGTAATCTCTGCTTCTTTGCATATCCATCAGATGATGAACTCCTTACTCAATCTACCACAAATGTTGATATGAGTTACTTGTTATTACAACAGGAATGTTTGTAGCTTGCAATTATTTCGATTCCAAGGCAAAGCTGGGTTTCCCAGCTATTTTTCAAATTTATGTCAAGACTAGACTCAATGTGAAAGCTTTAGCTTTATATTAATGCAACACATAAAACCAAATATGTATCTATACTTGTATTTTTAAATATAGATATTTTCACCATATTAACCTAAACGCGTTTAGTTATTTCAAGATTTTTTTTCATTTGAGTTGGCTCTCTTCAGTTCAATCTTGAGGGTTGTTTCTGTCATAAAGATTAAAAAAAGATTATTTGTATTAATTTAATATAATACAATGAGAACCGAATAAAGATACATTTACATTGCAAGGAGTGGAATGAAAAATTGTGATAAGATTTTTGGATTCATAAATTGTTTGTTATGTTTTTTTGTATTGATTAAATACTACAAAAAATGTACTAACTAAATTCTGTAGAACAAGTAATCTACATTTAAAATATAAAAGGTTTACACCATCATCAGAGCTGAAAACTTTAGAATGGTGGATATCGTGATTAATGCTTGATCCACTCTTTTTCTTAATCTCCTGATTAAATATTGCTTGTTCTCCTCATGAATTTAATCTCCAGATTAATTAACAGATCGGGATTAAGGATATCACATTCTAAAGTTTTCTGCTCAGGATAGATATAGGGAACTTCGGAAACTATAATTTGTGTCAAAACTCCTTAAAATTTTCTGTAGATCTGACTTGAGTAAAAAATGCACAAAAAGGTAGAAAGTAAAATACAGACTTTCCCTCGAAGAATGAGACTTTGAAGATGACCAGAAACTCTTACAGCATGAAGGTTAAATTAAGTCTTCCGCCTCAAATATAATATTTGAATGGCTTATTCAAAGTTTTAGTGGCAAAATAAACAAGTTTACAATTGCAGAGAATTATCAATGTAAAGAAACAGACAGTAAAAATGTAATAAAGTCGTCTCTGAAGTCTCACTGTTTGAGTGTAACCCTGTACTTACATAACCCCCCCCCCTCACCCTGGAAAAACACCATAATGCTACCATGATTTGGTCTGTGACCTGTGTACTCTTCAGAGCCTCTAATTGGACACGCATCCTGGTTTCAAGATGGAATCCACGGAACCAGCTGTTGCGTATTTTAAGATGGATTCCAGAGAATCAGCTGTTGTGGATTTACAAATCTTACATAATCAATCAATCAATGTACCAGAGAGGGATTTAAGTACTTAAAATTGTCAGTTGGATTCCAGCTGAAGATAAAGCATAGCTGGAATTTTTAGATAAAAAATAAAAAATGCCATATTTTGGAAAATTTAAGTTTGTCTTCTTTCTTCAGATAATATTTGGATTTGTCAGGAAAATATGATATTTTTAACATAGCAATTGAGTTTCTCAACATTCAATAATAAACAAAAAGTGTATAGATCCCTAAACAATAAACATGTTATTTTGTAATATCTAATTTATAAATCATATCACATTTAAGTTTGATCGCCCAAATTGTGATACTGAGCTACAAACATATGTAAGTAAATAAGTCATAAAGGGACTGTAAGCGCAATTTTATGTGACTCTCGATGCAAAGATGGCAATGCTTGATTCACAACGGTTTAATTATGATCCGTGTCTGACAAAGTATGAATTATATATCAATGTTTATTTTCATGAAAACTGATTATTTTGAATTGTGGTTTTTCAATAGAGGTTACTGAAGATGATTAAAATTAAACACCTCTAAACCTAAAGAAACGACAATTTCTTCTAGAACATTGTAGATCATTAACCAACGTTTCCAAGGGTAACGTTGTGAATCGGGCATTGAAATCTACAGCATGGAGGGACACATAAAATTTCACTTACAGTTCCTTACAGTCATAACAGATGTATTTTTTTTGTAGTGATTCTTCGAGTCCTTAGCATTGAACATATCAACAACAAATAAGCAATTTAACTTCTATAACATTGAGAATACAGTTTTAAAATGTTCAACATTATGTTTTTAAACTACTTATTCTTGAATTTTAGTCAAATCTATGTACAGGGTGTCCCACGAAACATGACAGTTGGTGAAAAGTTTAAAATGTCTTCTTCCATAGTTTGTTAAGTTATTTGAACCCCAAGAGAATAATACAAAATATTTCATGCTAGCTATATTACATTAAGTTTCAAAATAAAATATATCTGAGTGTAAGATTTTTAAAACTAAATAAGCTGCAAAAAGTCTATAATATCTATTACAGTATATGGAAGAAGACATTGAAACCTATTCACAAACTGTCATGTCTCGTGGGACACCTTGTAAATTGCTTCTGTCATATGAAAACTAGCGGGACCACGAGACTACAAAGTTGTGTCAGAAATGTAGCAAACATTGAACTGCACTCCTTCTGTCTACAGATAAACAAGCTTAAAGGGACTGTACGCGTAATTTCAAGTGATCTTCCATTTATAGAGTGGCGTGTCCAATTTACAATGATACCTTTTAAACCTTTGTTTGATCAAGGATCTCGTAGATATTCTGATTTATGAAGAAACTGCGTGAGTGTACACTAGCATGGAGTGTACACTGTACAGTGTATACTGTAACCTAGTGTCCCACTGCAATCATTCTTCATCTATACGAATGAGGGTATCTACCTCATCGTTGCCCGGTCACAGATTTAAAAGTTACTGTTGTGAATCGGTCATGCTTCTCTATAAATGGAAGATCACTTGAAATTAGGCTTACAGTCCCTTGAATTGAATTCGTAAATCGTTGCGGTTGCATTTTAAACAAAAACTCTTGTTAAAGAAACACACATGACTTCACGAGTGGTGAGGGGGTGTACTGTGGACTCTTTTACATCATGCTAGGAGTCACTGGTATCGTTCTCAGGTATAAATACAATGATAACCAGAAATGAGAACTTGAACTAGGAAGTAGACTTTTTATCAACATTAAGTGTATTTGATATTGTTACAAAGCAAATAGCTTTACCAGACACTTATTAAGTCACTAATTAAGTGAAATGGGTCTGTTTAAACTTCATAATTGCTGGGCTCCATGGATTATTGGACTATTTAAAGTTATAACTTTAGTTTAAAAGTCGTCTTTCTATTTCAGAGGTTTATGATTATTACTGTGTACATGGCAATAAAATATACAAAATCTGTCAAAAAGAGCGTAAAAACTGTATTTTCTATTATTCATACAGTGGTAGGCGATTTTATCAATACAATGAGGACGATTTTTGATATAAATTTTTATTTAAATAAATCTCTTCAACAGCAATGATACACTTAAACATAGAAGTCAAATGAAGCTTTCAATTAAAAAATATTTGATTACTTGTAAACTTGTAATTCAAAAAAAGGCTTAAAACTGAAATGAAAAGTCGTCTTCATAGTATTGACATTATCACTTACCACTGTATTCAGACCAACAATAAAGTATCAATTATGCAACTACGAACATTTTTCATTTATCTGCATAACTTAAATAACATTTCTTTATATTAAAAATGAAAAAAATAACACAATTTTAAATTAAAATTTTTCCAAATCAGTGAATATTTTTGTATGATTTAATTAAATAATATTTTAACATTGTTTTGTTTAGTATGAAGTGCACAAAATCAACGATCAGCAATTGTGATTTTATCGCATTAATTGTAAGTTTTTACAATAAACCCTCCATGCAAAGATGGCAATGCCCGATTTTCAACGGTACCCTTACAAGTTTTGTCTGATCAAATTATATATCAATGTTTAACATTTTAAAACTTGATTATTTTTAATCGTGGGTTCTCTACAAAAATGATTTGCGCATTTCTACTGTAGTAAGACATATCAGAATTATCTGAATTGAATACTTTAAACCTAGAAAAACGACAATATCTCTAACATTATTTTATCAGATAAAGGTTTTCAAGGATACCGTTGTGGACATTGCATGGAGGGTCACTTGAAATTACGCTTACAGTCCCTTTAACACGTAAAAAAAATAATTGGCTTTTGATATCGAATTACCGAAAGCATTTCAAAATGATGAATTTTGCTCGAAATTATAAATTCTATGTTTGAAATATCATAACACCATATTAAAATCTTTCTTATTTTGTAATTTCAAATTAAACGTTTGTCAGGGGTTCTTTTAGCAGTCTCGTCATTTAAAATTTTTAGTTTTTTTTAAAATTTGAAATACTGAATTTTTACTGCATAGCAATGTATAAATTAATAAAAAAATATCTATTTTTGATAAATTCAAACAGTTTGCTAAAGATTTGGAATTTTTGCAAAAGTATAAATTTTAGCTTTTTTTCTAGAATACTATGACAATAAGTTGCCAGTCAATAGNGTTTATGAAATTTATAAATGTTTTGTCAAATTAGGTTTTAAATAGTATTGGTAGCATTCTTTCTCTCGTACTTATCATTATAAGGTAAAATTAAAACAAATAATAAATAAAAAAATATAATTAATATCAAATTAATTATCAAAAATAATCATTAATAAGAGTATTTTAAATTTGAGAAATTGGCTTATAAATTACTAAATTGTTTGAACACAAAAAATAAATTACCATTTTATCATTTGATTTATCATTATGAAATTTAAACAATTTGATAACTTAATAAAAATCATTTTTCCCAAAAACTTTTTTTCCACAGTTGTGTAAATGTGCATGAAATTCCTTATGAAGAAGAGTATTACTATTTTGGGGTAAGTTAAAATTCATTTTTAAAAATTCAATTTTTATAAGTTTTTATATTTGCCTAGAAACTGAATTTTTCCAATAAAAGTAAACTAATTGGATTTAGAATTTCTAAAACCTATCAAATCAATCAAAAATCGATGAAAATTGGTATTTATTCCTTATTTGCCTCTGAGTCTGAACAATAGAGCTTTAAGTTTCCAATGGGGATTATAAATATAAGAGTAAAGATGTGGGAATAACAATTATCTCATTATCGAATAACATATTATATTTCCTAGGAGTTAGAATTGATGCTTAGTTTCTACTCCATATTGTTAGGTAATATATTGGACGAATTGGATAACGTATTCATGACACATGACAGTCATGGTAAATATTTTAAAACGTCTTCTTTCGCCATTTGTTAAGTTGTTTGATACCAAAGAGAATAATAAAAATATTGTATGGCAGTCATCTTTTAGTAAAATTGATTTTAAAGTAAAATTTATATGAGTAAAATTTGTTTTAGTGAAATAAGCTGCAAAAAGTCTTTGATATCTATTGCAGTATATCATTATATGGAAGAAGTCATTCAAAACTATTCACCAACTGTCATATTTCTTGGGAAAACCTTGTGTTTGATTTATATAAAGTGTTAAAGAAAATTTAAACATTATCATAGCAGCATGGAGGAATTTTTTTTTATCTTAATTTTTAAATTTGAAATTTGTCTTTGCCGCATAAATATTTGAAAATCAATATTTTCCCCTGAAGTTAGCTTTAAGTTTTTGGTGATTAATTCGCTGAATTTGTGAAAATAAATAAATTTTTGGGTAAAATGTATAAAAAAGAATGAAAAAAACTTGACTTGCCAATTCTAATTTTTTCCTCCCAGATCTTCAAAAACCATTCCCCCCGGGGTAGGGGGGGGGGGGGGTAATTCTTAAAAATTACACCCTGGATTGAATGCTTTTAAATTTTCTGCTTGGTCCAGAAGTTCCGAATTTGAGCTAAACAGGATACAACATGGTTTGGAACACCCTGTTGTATAATTGTTCTCTTGATGTAGTTTGTGGATTGCTTGAGTTTCTTTTCTGCGTGATTTGTGCTTCCATTTCCTGCTACACCTTCCCTTGTCTTCAACCTCAAGATACTGTTCCAGGTAAAACAAGTTCTCCTTCTACACCTTCCCTCGTCTTCAACCTCTAGGGACTAGACTAGGGCTAGAACTTTGAAAACCGTTCAATTCAAATACGTTGACGAGATTCTTTAACTGCAGATTGTTTGTTCTTTTCCAAGTCGTCACATTCTAAAAATTTTCGTTTCACTGCTAAAAATTAATGATTGTATTTTTGTATTTGTGTATAAATGCTTGAAATAATATTTTGGTCGTTAACTATAGTTTATTGATTATAAAAAGTATAACATTTAATGATTTTAATGGAACAAAAAACCGTTCGCTCCACGTTTCAGTTTCTTCAAGAAAAGTTCATGCATGATGCATTTGTTAATTTTTGAACGATGTGCTAAGACAAATCAAACTGTTAAACAAATAAAACTGAATTATTTAAGGCCCTGAGGGAATGATGTCAATGCATGAGCACAGAAATGATGAAAATTCGATGGAAAAAATGTGAAATCTATATTTTACCTGTGCAAACATAAAATAGCGTATTTTTATAAATAATTTATCCATTTTTTGGTGAATTTACTTTAAAAGTCTTTTTTTTACATTAGTTTTATTTGATTTTAACTCTTGTATTTCAATAAATGGATTTTTTCAATTCTCTAGAAAATATATTTAAACCAACAAAATTGTTTATTATTAATTAAAATACAGTCTTACAGTCTCATCCTTTGTGGTTAATCAAGGAACTGAATAATAAATGTCAGAAAAACAGAAGACGACATTAGAAATTCTCTCCTAGTCCAGGAAGCATGACAGTTGGGAAATAATTTTTAAATGTCTTCTTCCATAATTTGTTAAGTTCTTTAATACCAAAGAGAATGATAAAAAACATCGCTTGGTAGTATTATGTTAATAAAGTTGATTTCAAAGCAAATTATAATTTAGTAAAATTTTTTTTGCAAAATAAACTGCAAAAAGTCTTTAACATATAATACTTGATTCGGAAGAAGACATTCAAAACTATTCACCAACTGTAATGTTTCGTGGGACACCCTGTATTTGTTTTGAATTCGTTAATTACAAAATGAAAATTTATTTTTTCAATCAATTTCTTTTATATATGTTGCTTTTAATTTGCTACTGCATATTTTGTTGCTGGTTCAAAAAAGGATTTGACACTTTTGATGAAAAAGTCTCAATTCCTTTTAAATAGATAAATTCATTTCTGCACAATAAAGGACAAACAATAAAGGACAATAAAGGACAATAAAGGACAATAAAGGACAATAAAGGACAATAAAGGACAATAAAGGACACAAAACCTCATTTTTTACTCAGAAGACTAATTCCAACATTAATGTCATATATCTTTTATTCCTAAAATTTGTATTTAAATTTACTTTATATTTTCTGCATATAACAAAAGTTTTGAATTTATTAAACAGCATTCCAGTGTTTTAACGAGATAAGTTAAAAGAGAAAACATTGCAAAGTTTAAAAGCAGTGAGAAATATAAAAAGCTTGAAATTAGATGGGCACATTCTGGTTTTTTCAATTTGTTTGTTTTTAGAATGATCGTTCATCTTTCATCTATTTCGTTCATTTTCTAATTGAACAATCGTTTATATAAATCGTTCCATCAAAAGTTAGCTCGAAAATCGTTAAACGTTTTTTTTTCAGTATAAAACGATAGTTCGTAATTTTGTTTGGAAAAATTGTTCGTTCAGTAAATAACGATTGTTTCTTTCAAAAGTTTATTTGTTTGAACGAGTTATAAATCTTTCATTAACATTACCATTTTAAATCGTTATATTTTGTTTTTCGTTTTTAAAATTTGTTCCTTTCGTTCTGGAAAATTTTGTTCGTTTACAAAAATGATGCCCATATCTAATTAGAGGCTGTGTGTTTGGACCAAATTTAATTAAGTATTTAAATTCAAATTTAATTTCCTTCAATTGAATGCTTCCAGACAAACCAACTCACACATATTTATATTCCTATTGCAAGTAGGGGTTGAAGAGAAAATTGTTTCGCGAAAATTTCGCTTTTTTGCAAAACACCTACGGTTTTCGCGAAAATTTTTACGAAAATAATTTTCTTCTCGCAAAATTTTAATTTGTTTTCGCATTTTTCGCTTCATTCATTGTATAAAATTGTTTAAGTTTATAACCTAAACAATTCTAACCTGGAAGCTCATACAATCGCATGACTCCCATTTTATATGTCTGAAATACAAAAATGTTTAATTTTACTTTTTACTACGCCGATCGATATGGAAGTGAGCTTTTTAGGCTCTGCAAGGCCCGAAGAAAACTCGGTGCCGCGCTTTACTCGTCCACCGCTCCTTCGCGGGTCCTCTATTCATTTGCGCTCACTCGTACCAGGCTCGTATCACGCTTATTCTAAAAGTTCAAAGTTTTTAAAGGGACTCTTCCTGACAATTTGGGTGGGTTGTCCAAATTGCTGTACTCGAAGGAATTAGGATGGTTTAGCCAGCCTCAGATCATTTTCGCAAAAAAAAGCTAAATTTCGCATTTTTTCCAATCCCTAAATATTTGAAACCTGATGGTGTAAGCCTTTGATATTTGAAACTTTGAAATATATCTAAGCACTGCGACATTTCTTTCCCAAAATCACAGGAATTAAAAAATCCGAGTTTGTGGCAAAGACTCAATTCCTTTATATGCAAAGGTCTTTCTAAAATAATAAGAAAGTTTTTGAGGTAAACGCAATGAGTTGCGACACTTCAAATTCGATCCATTCTTAAAAAAATAAGCCTGGATCTATGTGCTCTGCTGTCTGTGCGTCCCTAAAAAATTCCCATTGGCATTTCTTAACCTTCCCTCACAACCCTTTGATTAATCCCATTTTTTTTGTTCAACGATGGAAACTTTATTCAGTTTTGTTTAAGGTATTGTATTCTTATCTACATCTGATACTACACATTAATTCAAGAAGAAGAAGAAGAAGGTTTTCAGCTTCTCCTCTTTTATTTTGATTTAATACCTAGAATAGGATATAATGGGATGGAATGGAATAGAATAGAATAGAATAGAATAGAATACACTATAAAGAATAGAATGGAATGGCATGGAATGGAATAAAATACAAAAGAATTATAGAATAGAATAGAATAGAATTGAATACTGTGCAGAAGGATTATTCTAATTTAGCTAAATTTTTCTAATCCCTTAATCTTTGCAACCTAAATCCTGATAACGTAGATCTCTAATATGTTAAACTATATGAATGCTGCTAGATAAAAGATATTCACACTTTCAAATATCAAAGGTTTACACAATTTATAGATTTTTAGATTCTTGTCTATCTAGATTTGAAAATTAGAGTTTAAAGCGAGTAACCATTCATTTTTTTGGAAGATTTAATAATAAAAGTGGATTGTAAACACTTTATAATTTATCCTTGAACATTATTTGTTTGAAAATCTAAAATTTTATATTTTGAACTTTTTGCGCATTTTGTTTTTAACCTTTTACAGCGTAAATATTTAAATCTGTTTTTGTTTTCCATCCTTCCTTATATGTTGAATATATATATTATGAATATCTATTTACAGGGTTACCGACAGAAGATGAGATTTAGAAGCTGACCGTCTTATTTCTTACAATCTTGATTCTCTTGTTTTTTCTATCCCAAGTCTTCGATTTTTTTCATCAAAAGACAATAATTTGGACAGAAGATTAATGTCTAACCTTAGGATTATGAATTAATGATACAAATTAGGTCGTCATTAAAATATTACATTTTGTGTGTAACCCTGTATGCTAAAAGTGCTATGTGCTAAAAGGTCAGGAAGTGCCAAAAGGGCAAGAAGTGCTAAAAGGACAGGAAGTGCTAAAAGGACTGGAAGTGCTAAAAGGGCAGAAAGAGCTAAAAGGGCAGGAAGTGTTCTGAATTTTAACTATTAGATAATTCCTGACTTAAATTCTAAAGATCTGAGATTAAACAAATTAAAGTCTAAACAGTGCTTGAAATTCCTCATTTAGTTTAGAGTAAACCTACTTCATTCAAGGATACTAATTCAAGGATAGGTTTCATTCAAGGATACTAAATCCAGGAAAAGTTTCATTCAAGGAAACTAAGTCAAGGTTAGGTTTATTCAAGGAAACTAAATCAAGGATAGGTTTCATATAGGATACTAAATTAAGAATAGGGTTCGTTCAAGGATACTAAATTAAGGATATGGTTCATTCAAGGATACTAAATCCAGGATAGGTTTCATTCAAGGATACTAAACCAAGGATAGGTTTCATTCAAGGATAGGTTTCATTCAAGGATACTAAATCAAGGAGGTTTCATTCAAGGATACTAAATTAAGGATAGGTTTCATTCAAGGATACTAAATTAAGGATATGGTTTGTTCAAGGATACTAAATTAAGGATAGGTTTATTAAGTTCTTTGATAGTTTATGACAAGGTTGTATAGTAAGGTTAGATACCCTGAATGCGCTCCAATTTACTAGAAATGTCGTCTTCATAACAATGGACACTCAAAATCAACATATGGATTAACCTATAGATATAACTGATTAGGATTAAGTGACTGAGAGAGGGGGAAGGATATTTTCTGCTTTTTACAGCTAACAAGCGGAGAAATTCCTTCCCCCCTCTCTTGTTTTCCGTTTTTCTGGTTACCAATCTGCATTTCAGGTCAACAGCATGCATTTCTAATCACTAACTTAGTGATTAGAAAACACTAATATGCATTTCTGGTCATCAACATGTATTTATGGTCTTTAACATGCATTTATGGTCACAAACGTACACTTCTGGTCCCAAACATGCATTTCTGGTCCCCAACATGCATTTCTGGTCCCCGACATGCATTTCTGGTCACCAACATGCATTTCTGGTCCCCAATATGCATTTCTGGTCCCCAACATGCATTTCTGGTCCCTAATATGCATTTCTGGTCCCCAACATGTATTTCTGGTCAACAACATGCATTTCTGGTCCCCAACATGTATTTCTGGTCAACAACATGTATTTCTGGTCAACAACATGCATTTCTGGTAGCCAACATGCATTTATCTTTCGGTGGGAAAGGTTTAAAAGTGAAATTGTGCAGAAAACTGAACTATAATATGAATCCTAGAGTTTAGTGTAATTAACTTAGATGTAAAATGCAAGATGGAGGAGAGTAAAGCAATTTCAAGGGAAATTAAACTTGGTCTTCTTGAGTTTAATTCTTGTAATTTCAGGTGATATTTGGGTCCATTGTTGAGTTTTATAAATAGCGTTTAATTTTAATATTAATTAATGTGAATTTTGATCTAAAAAAAATAAAACAAAAACATTTATTAAAATTAGGAAGAGATTCTAGTAACTCAAGGTATCTAATGAAGACGAATTTCGGTTTCAATTTTAATTTGTATCAAGTTTTTAAGCAGCATGGATACACACAATGTACAATTAAAGAGAGACTGTCAATTAAAAAAGCTTCTCTTTGCTCACTTATAAATTTGTAAATAGAAAGCATCTTTTTAACAATTAAAACTATATAAAAAGTCGTCTTCAAGCTTTTGAAAAGGATATCAGTGATTAAAGGGTAAAATGAAATTATGTCTGCTGTCCCTTTACTTCTTAAAATGAATAGCAAACATTTAAATATAAGTTTTACACGTTTGCTTTGGTTTTATCCTCAGGATTTCGTTGTATCATATACAGGGTTACCAACAAAATAAGACTTCAGAGACTATTGTCTGGAATTTGCATAGTCCGTTATCTAGCAATTAGGGTCCTTGTAGGCCAAAACTGGCTTATTTTTGTGCTTAAACATGTTCTAAACCATCAAATTACTCAATTGAATGCAGACACCAAAAATCATACTTCAAATCGATATATATTTTTATGTTTTTTGGGTCGTCTTTACAGTCTCAAGCTTTGTAGGGTGTAGTTCAGGTATTTATATAGAGTTAGATGTATATTTAACACACATGTTTTTACAACCAAGGTTCTTTTTATATCGTAAATCTTTTAATAACTATTTATATCACTGTTATTTTGATTTGCTGTGCTATAACATTTTTGTACAGAAATTTTCTAATTATCGAGAAGGGCTTTATCTAAAAATGCGAGAACCTTCGAGATATAGAGAAACGTTAAGTCCAAAAACTTTATAGCACTTCGTGCCAAAATAATAGTGTTATAGGTAATTTTATGAAACGTTTGTGTACTAATCTTATTTCAATGGCTGTTTCTAGATCACATAAGCTTTGAAACAAAGCAGAAGTCAAAATATAAAGTTGATTTTAAGTTTATTTTCATCTCAATTGAATAAAAAACATTTTGGAAATATCTAAATTTTTTTGGAGAAAATCCAGGAACCAATCAAAACATTATAGCACA
This sequence comes from Eurytemora carolleeae, assembly GCF_000591075.1. Taxonomy (NCBI): domain Eukaryota; kingdom Metazoa; phylum Arthropoda; class Copepoda; order Calanoida; family Temoridae; genus Eurytemora; species Eurytemora carolleeae. The sequence continues at coordinate 79,807 of NW_019397569.1, read as the reverse complement.
CGTGCTATAATGTACAGCTAATTTAACATTATAGCACGATGATTACTTTATAGCACGTTCATTATGAAATTCACGATGAAGTGAGTAATAATGATAAAGTACACAATAGTTTCAAAAAAAATATTTTCAATTTTTAACTTATTGAATCTCTAAAAATATTTTCAGTTCTAAGAAATAAAGAATTTCATATATTTTTAATGAAAATATGGGAGGAAAAATACAATAATTTGTTCTTGTTACAAGATTTGAGAAAAAATCCTATAATAGGAGGGAGTAGAAGGTGACAGTTAATTTGTCCTAGTACAGCTAGGAGTATTTATATATATATATATATCTAGAGAACAAGAGATATAAGATGTAGGAGTAGTATAATTTGTCCTAGTACAGCTAGGAGTATTTAAATCTATATTTAGAGAACAAGAGATATAAAATGTAGGAGTAGTTTAATATGTCCTATTACAGCTAGGAGTATTTATATCTATATCTAGAGAACAAGAGATATAAGATGTATGAGTAGTATAATGTGTCCTTGATACGGTTAGGAGTATTTAAATCTATACCTAGAGTACAAGAGATATAAGATGTAGGAGTAGTAAATATGTCCTATTACAGCTAGGAGTATTTAAATCTATACCTAGAGTACAAGAGATATGATGTAGGAGTAGTATAATATGTCCTATTACAGCTAGGAGTATTTATTTCTATATCTAGAGAACAAGAGATATGAGATGTAGGAGTAGTATAATATGTCCTTGATACGGTTAGGAGTATTTATATCTATACCTAGAGTACAAAAGATATAAGGGTAATGTTGATCCGCTCTAATGCCCATCCTTCCTATGGCCCATCCGCTATACTGCCCATCCGACCTACTGCAACATCTGACCTACGACAGCTGTAGGTCGGATGGGCATATCTTCTTGCCCATCCGACCTATTCAGCAGCTTTTGTCATGCCTATAGGGCAGTAGGGTAGAAACAATTAATTGTAGCTGTCGGACGGCCACTCAATTTTGTAGGTCAGATGGGCACTTTTTGTAGTCGTATGGGCATTTTTCGTAGGTCGGATGGGCTTTTTTCGTAGGTCGGATGGGCACTTTTGTAGGTCGGACCTACGAAAAAGGCCCATCAGACCTACTAAAGTGTCCAAGCGACAGCTTAAAGTAGGTCGGATGTACCAATACGCTGTTTTTAACATGCCCATCCGACCTACAGTGCATCGATCGGACGTACCACAGCTGTTAAAACCACGTGCTTGTAGGTCGGATGGGCTTAATAGAGGGGATGGGCGTAGGTCCAAAAATACACCATCGATATGAGATGTAGGAGTAGTATAATATGTCCTTGATACGGTTAGGAGTATTTATATTGATTTTTAGATAATCAAGAGATATGTACGATATAGGAGTAGTATAATATGTCCTAGATACAGCTAGAAGTATTGATATCTATTTAGAGAACAAGAGATATAAGAAGTAGGAGTAGTATGATATGTCCTAGTACAGCTAGGAGTATTTAAATTTATTTTTAGATAACCTAGAGATATACGATATAGGAGTAATATAATATGTCATAGATACAGCTAGGAGTATTGATATCTTTATTTCGAGAACAAGAGATATTTGGAGTAGGAGTAGTATATATGTTAGGTACTTTCCCAAGTGGCAACTTCCTAAGGGTATTTTCCAAAGTGGCAACTTCCCAAGGTTATTTTCCAAAGTGGCAACTTCCCAAGTGGCAACTTCCTCATGAAGAAAAATCTCGGCCCCCTCGCCCATCCTAGCTGCAGCGCTCGGCCCCCTAGCCCATCCTAGCCGCAGAGCTCGCCCCCTAGCCCATCCTTGCCGCAGCGCTCGGCCCCCATAGTAGCCTACATTTCCTCTTTGTAATACCAAAATCAATATGTAATCCTAGATCAGTAGAGAGCAGTATGCACTCCTGGATACTCCTAGATTAATATGTACTCCCAGATACTCCTAGATTAATATGTACTCCTAGATATTCCTGGATACTCCTAGATTAATATGTACTCCTAGATATACCTGAATAGATTTCTAGAAAAGATCTTATTGTAAACACTACCCTTCATTACTCATACAAGGACAATAGACCATCATTGAAGAGATGGATATATAGATAAATAAGGATAGATAGATAGATAGATGGATAGATAGATGGAAAAATAGATGAATAAATAAATAGATTTATTTATCTATTTTTATATAACTAGGCTTTTAGGGCGCTTCGCGCCCATCTTCTATTTCAACTTTTAATTGTGGCTTTATCTCTGAACATCTTCTCTTTGTACAGTATAAAACAAAAACAAAAAAAGTTTGCGGATTTCATAATATTTTTTTTGCGCATTTACAACATTTTTCAAAAATAAAAGACTTTTAAACACAAATTTTTAAAATTTTGATCATTCATAAACCTTCCCTGTGGTCACGTGATGTCCCACAACAAATTTGGGCCCGATCGGTTCAGCCGTTTTGACGTTTATTGGATACAAACAAACATACAGACACCCAGACAGACAAGCCAAATTTATATATAGAAGTAGTAATCTCTGTTTGACTGCGTCTGTAGAACCCTGGTAATGTGCATAACCTGGTTTTAAAATAGCAGGCAAAGCTAGTTTATAAAAATAAATAGATATATTGATAAATTAATGGATATAGAAAGACAGATAAACAAATTGATAAATTGACAGATGTTTAGATAACTAAACCATCCACATACTTAAAGTAGGTCTGGTTAGCTCTGAGAGACAACATTTAAAAAACATTGACGATCATCTGGCAAAAAGAATAATTGTCAATATCCCCCATGTTTATGGGGGGGGGAAAGGTTAATTATTTTATCTTTAGATTAAAGGGTTTGAGTGGTGAGGACTGAGGGGGCGAGGGGAAGCCAAGTTTAATAAAAATAAAGTTAATCTGTTAGCTTCATGTGTATTGCACGGTAGAGTGCATGCATCAATCTATATTAAAATATTTCAAATATATCTTGCAAAATTTGCTTAGAATACTGTGCAACATTTAGTGTGCAAACTGTTCAAATATTGAACTGTGCATTGATCACTGCAAACTAGACTGAGGGAAAAGGTGAAATTTGTGTCCTCTTAGCCACGCACCTCGGACCCTTCACGTGGATTTAACGGTTCTGTCAATATTCCAGAAAGCTGTGACTTTCGATCACAATTTGACCCATTAAACATAATTTGTTAGCCTTTTTTTATAAATACTTTTTTGTCGGTATATGCATTTTGAATAAAAATGTATAAAATAATCAAATCCGTTAAGTAAATGATTATTGAATTATAGACCAAAACACGTTTGATTTCAAATAGAAGAAACCGAATGCTGCTCTCTCTGGTTAGTCCGGTGTGCCTTTAGTAAAAGTAAATTTAACCTAAAGCCTGACCGCGTCAACCTTGTTGCACCGGCTAGTCCTATTGAGTGTCTGCTTTATTTACCCAATGTCCGGGCGATACAGTACAAACTGGGACCGGAAAGATTGACCCGCCTCGGAAATTCAAATGTACTACGGCTGCTCGTGTAGCTCATCTAGTTTTGGTTTCACGCTCAATAATAAGAAAAGCAGAGGAATTAAGTCTTTGCCACAATTCTTATATCTTCGCAACCCAATGTCGTAGACCTTGGATATTTCAAACTTTGAATTCTGTTAGGTCAAAAAATCTAAGTTTGAAATTTCAAGAGTCTACACCGTAAGATTGCCAAGATATTAAACAATTTGTATTTGTGGCAAAGACTCAATTCTTTTATCCAGTTATACATAAGCAATTCAAAACATGTTTGTTATTCTCAAAAGCATTGCAATAAACAATTTCAATTTTATGTAGAGTTCATGTTAGTTTAACGTGGGGTTTCTGTATATTTGCAGGATGTATTAATATGAAACCTCCAGAAAGATATTGGAAACTAAATATATGTGTATTTGGTTTAAAACCATTCTATCTAACCCCTCATCTCTGCCTTTGTTCATGATAACATTCAAGCGTGTGATATATTCTAATATTTGTAACCACAGTTACAATTTGACCTGGCTTACATCGGATACTTACGATATTTAGAGTTGGTTTCTGCCAAAAAGAATAGATAAGTATAGAGTGGAATTAAATTTAAAGACGTGGAAAACTGCCATTTTGTTGTACTGTTTCCATACGCAGGTGTACTTCATGCATTTGTGCTAAAACCTGTTGGGCCCTGGAACATCTTTTAGTAGAAAAAATGTTCTTACAAATTATTTAAGTTTCTCTAAATTAATTCTCTAAATTTTCCAAGTTCATTCCAGCAATCTATATATATAAAGTTGTAATCTCTGTTTGTCTGCTTTTTGTTTGTCCGATCATAACTCAGGAACCGCTGGACTGATTTGCCTCACATTTTGATTGGGGAACTCGATAGAGCCACGGGAATATCGATAGCTTGGTTTTGAGATTCTAAAATGAGTGGATATATTAAATAGGGAAAAAATTTTAACTTGTAATTTATGACCAAGCGCAGGTAAACGGCGAAAGTAACTATGAGTACCCTGAGCAACGCATAGGTTCTCAAGCTGGTAGTGGTACTTTATAAGAATTTATGTATGTTGCAGGTCTGATCAAACCTCTAGTAGTTACTTTTTAAGGAATTTATAGGATCCATCAGGGTTCAGGTAGATTTAAAATTCGATGATGGTGATGGACCAAACCTCTTTAGAGTAAAAAAAGTAGATGTTATTTCCACATTTATTGAAAATATATTTCGGTCTGGGTTGACCCTCGTCAGTTCTTGAGATTGTTTCTGTCAGGAAGATTAAAAACAAGCAATACTTTATAAAAAAAAGAAATCGTAACACCGGATATACCCAGAGATTATACTGTATTATTGTGATGCACTGTGTATAATTTGTGAACATTTAAATAAATTTTACACTACTCGGGCACTCCTTTTCAGGTTCAAAGGGACTGAACAAATTTATACCGAGGGAAAAGTCTTATTTCCCTTCTATTCTAATCTCTATTCTGTGGTTTGAAAACATAAAAACTATTCTGAATTGGTAACATGTATGAAGTAGAAATCACGGCTTCTTTTTTCGTTGTATGCAAAGCTCATGAACCCATGGACCGATTTGCCTCAATTTCTGATCGGAGACTATTCTTAGCCTGGTTTAAAACTTCTAAGTTGGTTGGGTTGCCTTTTCAAAGAAAACTCCAGGTATAGCTGGGTTTCCAATCATGTTATTAATAAAATCAAAACTGCAAAATATTCTGATTATTATTTTTTATATTCTATTTAGAATTAATCAAATATAACCTTGTCAAATGCTAAATGATTTTTGAAACTATGTTTTATTTTTGTATCTTAAACACATGTACAGTGGACAGTAAATTAATCTTAACTGAGCTCTTAACCCATGGGACTGTTTTAGTTTGAAGGAGAACAATTCAAGGTTAATGTTTAACATTCATTAAAGAGACTGTAAGCGTAATTTAATATGACCCTTCATTCAAAGATGGCAATGCCAAATGTTCAAGGGTTACTTTTCTGTAGCCCTTTACATGTACACTTTAGCACTATAAAGCACTTGTTAGCTTTGGTTTAAAGAAATAATTGGCAAAAATCTAATAGATTTTTGCTTGAGAGCTTGCAACTTTTGAATCAAAGTGAGGGGGATGTCTTTACTCAAGATTAATCAGGGTGCCAATTGGATTGAAAAGTTAGTTTAAAAACGGCAGAAAACACCTTTAATGCTTTATTACTTCTTACATCCGGAATTACAAAGGCTCGTTTTGTTATATAATGATGTATAGTTCGTAATTTTCATTTCTAAACATAAAAAAAAATTGGAAACCCAGAAAAAGCTAGCCTGCAACATTGAAAAAAAAAACAATTTGAAAAATAATCTCTCGAGTCTTTGCCGAACAAACTCTAACTTTTGAATCCCTATATCTTTGCGACCCAATGTCTTAGACCTAAGATATTTTAAACTATGAATTCTGTTAAAACATTTAAGCTATGTTTGAATTATTAAATGTAAGGTTGCAAAAATATAAGGATTAGCAAATTTATTTTCACCATTGGATTAGATTGGAAACTATTCGTAAAGATATTTTTATGGTCAACATATTTATAAAGTCTCAACAAACTTAGATTAACTCGTTATGATAATTTTTAATTTTTATGAGTAAAAAAAATATCGGAATTTGTTTGGAAAGCTCCATAATATTATGGATGATATGTTTCAAATAATTTGAGTATAAAAAAATGTAATCCTATTTTAACCCTATTCCTGCTGGGGGGGGGGTCAATTTGACCCCCCCCCCTGTAGTTTTTTTTACATAACTCAAAAAGTATTGGTCTGGGAGCTGTTGAAATTTTCTGACTTTTCTTACATACCCAAAGCCCTCCCTTTAGGCCTAAAACCGGGCTTTAATACTAACTGCCTGAGTCCACAGGCACACTGCCTGAATGACTGCTTTTGCCTGTAACAAACTAAATCTTTGTTTTGACCCACTTTCACTTGTCAGATTTTGATAAAATTTTGCTATTTGGAAAGCCTATGACATAAGGAAACGGATTGCACAAGTTTTGCGAAAAAAAAATTGCAATTTTTTTGCAAACAACCTGTCAAAGGAAATCTGCACATTTTTAGTTTTTCTTGATTAAAAATCAGGTTAATTAAAATTTTGCAAAAATTTTTGCATATTTGAAATGGCATGGTCAAGGGCTTTACAAAAATGTATAATTTGTCATTTTTTTGGACAAATTTTTTTTTGCAAACATTTTTACTATAAAACTGGATTTTGCGATAAAAATTCAATTTTCGCAAATTTGCAAATTTTTTTGCAGATTCTAAAAGTAGAGCACAAGAGCTTTCTAATGATGTATCATTTGTCATATTTGGACATAAAACATGGGATTTAGAGGGGGGGGGGTCAAATTGACCCCCCCCCCAAGCGTATCCTGGTTTTCAAGTACCCCAGCAGGGATAGGGTTAAAATTGTAAAATTATCTGGAATATTTTTAAAGCAAAGTCTGGCCGGGTCCATCTTGACACTGTATCCCCCCGTATATCCGTCTAATCGTATTTTGTTGAAAAATTGAAAATATGAATATTATTATTTCTTGACAACTTTTCCAATTTAATTCCCTAGAGTGGTATAATCTATCTATCTCGTCATATTACTATCTGTCAATCTATCTATCTATCTATCTATCTATCTATCTATCTATCTATCTATCTATCTATCTATCTATCTATCTATCTATCTATCTATCTATCTATCTATTTTTCTGTCTCTCTCTAGTCTCTACACTATACTTGATACATTTCAATTTCAACAAATTAGATTTATCTGTCTATCTATCTATCTTTCCAATTTATCTATTTAATTAGTTATGTACGCATTTATCTAACTATATTTCTATCAATCAATAAATCTAACTTTCTATCTATCTATCCATCTATTTCTTAAGAAAACTGTCTATCCTATTTCTTGCTATCAACTACTTAATACATTTCAAGTTCAACAAATTAGATCTGTCTATTTTTCTATCTATCTATCTATCTATCTATCTATATATCTATCTATCAATCTATCTACCAATCTGCTTATCTATCTATCCGTTTATATTAAAACTTTCTTAACTATTTTTCTGTCTCTCTCTAGTCTCTACACTATACTTGATACATTTCAATTTCAACAAATTAGATTTATCTGTCTATCTATCTATCTTTCCAATTTATCTATTTAATTAGTTATGTACGCATTTATCTAACTATATTTCTATCAATCAATAAATCTAACTTTCTATCTATCTATCCATCTATTTCTTAAGAAAACTGTCTATCCTATTTCTTGCTATCAACTACTTAATACATTTCAAGTTCAACAAATTAGATCTGTCTATTTTTCTATCTATCAACCAATGTATCTAAAATATATCCATCTATCACCTATCTCTCTTTCTATCTATCTATCTATCTGACCATTTATCAAAAAACAATATATTACGTAAGTACTATGAACTCGGTTTCGGTGGCTAAAAACTGGGTTCGTGGTCTGTTTACATTCAATTTAATTATGCTTATGGCGCAGAGATAAGAATATTTAAGGATCCTTTGGATACGAAACACAAAAACTTAAAAAAAAATAAGACTGAATTCACTAATTTTATGTTTCATGTTTAAAATTGGAGTATTTCTTTAAAAGTTGTAAAAGTTAACCCCTGAATGGGTATTATGTTCAACAAGTGGCCGTGAGATGGCACTCTAAAAACCAATCGTAAAAACGTTGCATGTCGTGCCGGGTCAACTTAGGCCTACGTAGCCCACCCTGGTGTAGGAGCTAAGCAGACTGTGCATAGTCTGTGCCCAGACATGAAATAATTTACCACACTTCTTTTCTTTATATGTGTAACTTATTGACTCTGGACTGCGACGATCTGCCTTTGTAGAATAGAATATTTTTACACAAAATTGTTTTTCTATTTCGTTTTTATCTTAACATTCGTTAAATATTTGTTTTGTAAAATCGTTCGTTCGGTAACATCGTTCCTTCAGTGAAATTATTTGTTCAATAAATTTGTTCGTTCAGCAGAATTGTTAGTTCAGAAAAAGGTAAAGCATAGTATCCAAAAAATAATTTTTTTTTTTTTGAAATCGGTTGTTAACAGTCTGACTGCAGATTAAAATAGTTTGTCTATTGGAAATCAAGATTAGCTGCTGAATCCTAGAATATTTAGTTTCGTGACTCTGAATAAACAATTTTCCACATTTTAAAATGCCAAATCTCTAATGCAAGTAACTTGCTAAGGCTCTAACTCTCTTTATGTCAAGCACCTCTGCCCCTTTAGTAAAAGTAAATTCAACTTTATACTCTACACATAGATATATATAGACCTAATCATTTACTATAACTCTACACATAGATATCTATAGACCCAATCCTTTACTATACTCTACACATAAATATATATAGACCCAATCCTTTACTATACTCTACACATAGATATATATAGACCCAATCCTTTACTATACTCTACACATAGATATATATAGACCCAATCCTTTACTTTACTCTACACGTAGATATATATAGACCCAATCCTTTACAATACTCTACACATAGATATATATAGACCTAATCCTTTATTATAAATAAAAAACGAACGATATGGGTCGTTTATGAACCATGAATGAACAAATTGAAAAAAGTTGAGCGCTTCCATATGTACTATAGACCTAATATTTACAATTCAATATCTAGATATTTACTTTTCAATTTTTGAATTTACAGTGTTGGATTGAAGATTCTTATATTGTAAAAAATTACTATAATCTTGTTTTATAGAAAGAGGGATGGATGGGAGAAGTAACATCACCGTACTACATTTATTCTTCTACCTCCCCAGACGGATCAATTTCAAATTTCAAATAAACATAAAAAATAATAGAATTTACCAGAAAGAAAAATAGACTCTGACACGCACATGCTAAGATCATTCTAATGATGAGTCTTTACATGATATATTCTAACTGTACAAAAGACAGAGATTAATATAAAAGTAGATGTATTTGATTACAAAATGATAAATGAAGGATGAATGAATGATGAATGAGTAATGAATGAATGATAAATGAATGATTACTAAATGATGAATGAATAATGAATGAATGATGAATGAATGATGAAAGAATGATTAATGAATGATGATTGAATGATAAATGAGTAATGAATGAATGATAAATGAGTGATGTCGAATGAATGATGAATTAATGATTAATGAATAATGAATAAATAATGAATGAGTGATGAATGAATGATGAATGAGGGATGAATGGATGAAGAATGAATGATGAATGAATGATGTATAAATGAAGAACGAGTGATGAATGAATGATGAATGAATTATGAATGAATAATGAATTAATGAAGAATGAGTGATGAATGAATGATGAATGAATGATGAATAAACGAAACTGAAGGTTTGTCTGAAGTATAAACGTGAGGTTTGAAGTAGACTGCTCTATGCTCCTGGGAGTCTAAGGATAATCTTACTAATGAACTCGTTGTGTTTCTTCAGTTTCTTTCTTCGGGTATTTATAAATCACAGCTCTCGCAGTAAAGGGTGGGGGGGGGGGGGGGCAATGTTAAAATGTTGAAAAATCTAAGGAAAGAAATGAATGGTTGTATTTAAGACTTAAATAAGAATAGAAAGGTAGAACTTTTGAAGTACAATTGCTCTTTCTTCTGGCCTAACCAGTTGTAAAGACGACATGATATTATCTTTTCCACAAATTCAAATTCTACTTTAGTTCAATATGAACTTCACAGCTGTATAATTATGTTATTGGCTTACAGAGCAAAATATAAAATTTAGGGATTTAATATTTTTTTGGAAATAAAAGTTGTATTTAGGATTATTGTCCCCAAAAAGCAGACTGCTTTGTGTTGGTGTGAGTGTCCAGCTCTGTTTTATTTCACCTCAGAGAAATAAAAAACTAGCATTTTTTTTAAACGAACGAAAAAAACAAAAATAAACGATTTCAAATTTCTAGCTCGTTCATGAACGATTTAGTTCGTTTTTAACAGAACAAGCAAATTTTATGAAAGATTTTGAAAAACGATAGTTCTTGGATGAGCATGTTTTTTTCTATAAAAAACTTTTGAACAATCTATAATCGTTTTTTTTCAATGAATAAACGATTTTTCTGAACAAAATTTCAGTGCGAAAACGAACAAAATAGGTGAAAAATAAACGATTATATTAAGAACGAACGAAATCAAGTTTTTTTTGAACGATTGAAAAAAAGTAACGAAATGGGTTTAATATGAACGATGAACGAACAAAATTTTAAAAAGCCAAAGCGCGCCCATCTCTAGTAAAGAGAAGTAATGGGGGGGGGGGGGTATGCAACCTCGTGGAGTAGAATAGATTTATATTTGTTTTTATATTTATATTTATATTTATAAATCCAAGATCTGGCTCTGAGGTCATTGTGAGTAAATATTTTTACATTTCTGATCCGACTTGAATTCAGAAACAAGAGTTTTTAAATCTAGATGTTCATGGCGTTTGAAAGGAAATGTTTTTATTTCGGCCAGGTGGGTCCTGGGTGGGTAGGTCTTTAAAGTAGATGACAGGTGGGTCCTGGGTGGGTCGGTCTTTAAAGTAGATGCCAGGTGGGTCCTGGGTGGGTCGGTCTTTAGTATAGATGCAAAATGTTCACATAGTTTATAGCTGTGAAAAAGAGAAGTAAATGAATGTGTCTTTATATCTTTTTTTTATTTCGCGGGCAACGCCGGGAACTTCTGACAGTAGTGAATAAGGTGTAGGGGGGTGGGGGGTGGGGTATACAACCTCGTGGAGTACAATAGATTTATATTTGTTTATTTATTCTAAAGGTGGGTTGAGATATAAAACCTATTCCATGTTATTCCTTTATATTTTCACAGATTATTCTGCTCAAGTAGCGCTCTAGATACACTACAGGGTGTGCCTGGTATACTGCAGTATACTGGGTGTACCTGATAAACTGCAGTATACAGTTTGTATCTGGTATATTGCAGTATACTAGGTGTACCTGATATACTGCAGTATACAGTGTGTATCTGGTAAACTGCAGTATACAGAGTGTACCTGATTTACTGCAGTATACAGGGTGTACCTGATATACTGCAGTATACAGGGTGTATCTGATATACTGCAGTATACAGGGTGTACCTGATATACTGCAGTATACTGGGTGTACCTAATATACTGCAGTATACAGGGTGTACATTTTATACTGCAGTATACAGGGTGTACCTGGTATACTGCAGTATACAGTGTGTATCTGATATACTGCAGTATACAGGGTGTATCTGATATACTGCAGTTTACAGGGTGTATCTGGTATACTGCAGTATACTGGGTGTATTTGATATACTGCAGTATACAGTGTGTATCTGATATACTGCAGTATACAGGGTGTACCTGATATACTGCAGTATACAGGGTGTACCTGGTATACTGTAGTATACAGAGTGTATCTGGTATTCTGCAGTATAGAGGGTGTATCTGGTATACTGCGGTATACAGGGTGTATCTGATATACTGCAGTATACAGGGTGCACCTGGTATACTGCAGTATACAGGGTGTACCTGGTATACTGTAGTATACAGAGTGTATCTGGTATACTGCAGTATACAGGGTGTATCTGGTATACTGCAGTATACAGGGTGTATCTGGTATACTGTATTATACAGAGTGTACCCTATATACTGCAGTATGCAGGGTGTATCTGGTATACTGCATTATACAGGGTGTACCTGATATACTGCAGTATACAGGGTGCATCTTTTATACTGCAGTATACAGGGTGTATCTAGTATACTGCAGTATACAGGGTGTACCTGGCAATGTACAGAGTATACCTGATATACTGCAGTATATACAGGTGTCTGAACTACTGCAGTATTCTATACAGGGTGTTCAGAATAATGTTCCGAAAGATTTTGAGCAAAACGATCTTTTTGTACTGAACAAACGATTTTTTTTAGCAATATATTAAAAACAGATTATTTTTTTTACTGAACTTAAACTATTTTTTGAACAAACTAATGAAAAACTAATATTTTTTTAATGAAAATACGATTTACTAAACGAACAATTTTTTACTGAATGATCGGTCTGTGAGAAAACGAAGTGAATAGATGGAAAATTAACGATAATTTTGATATCGAATGAAATCAATTTTTAAAACGCTTGAAAAAAAACCGAACGAAATGGGTTGGTCTCGAACGATGAACAGACGAAATGAAAAATGCCGAAAAAGTCTTTAGTTGGCGCGATTAAACCGAGAAAATTTAATTCTTTTTTAAAAATTAACAGTGCAATTTTCCAGAGATTTTTAGAATGCATTATTGCAGAAGTATAACAAAAAATAACTAGCATAGTGAATCTTTATTTCACCCTGTATAATAGAAAAGCGAATAAAATGGTGGTTTCCCTTCTCTATGTATTTGAGTAATATATCACAAACAAATTTAAATATAAATACAGAAAAGTGAAGTGTAGAAATAAATGAATTTTTTACCTAAAGCTCCTTCAAAAAGGTTGTAAGGGGACACATTTGGCGCAAAAAAGCAAAGAAGATTTCTTTGCAAAAGGGACTTGCTCTTAATTACTGCAGGACAAATACAGGAATTATCAGGATTTAACTGTTTTAAATCTAGAAAAACGACAAAATCTTCCACATAATTAATCAGATAAAGATTTCAAGGGTACCTTTGTGGATCGGAAATCGTCATTATTGCGTGAAGCGTCCTTTCAAATCTTTTGCTAGACTGCCATTTTCTTAGAATATGTACTTGCTGCAGTTTACAGGTAACCATTGCCAAGCCATGGTTTATATAAACTTAATTGAAATTTCAAGGCCATGAGTGGAGTCAGATTTGTCCCTTTTTTTTTATATTTCAAAGTTCCGGAATTCGGGAAAGCCACAGGAATGTTCTTAGCTTGGTTTCGAGATTCTTAGTTGAGTGGGTCGACTTTTAAGTGAACATTTGATTTTCCAGTAAAAATTGTCTACATGCGGGTAATCGGCGGGATTATGACTAGTTCATGTATAAAGTTGTAATTTCTGTTTGTTTTTTTGTATGTCCGATCATAACTCAGGAACCCCTGGACCAATTTGCTTCAAATTTTGATTGGGGAACTATGCATAACCACGGGAATGATTTAAGTTAGGTTTAACAGTTCTTAGTTGAATTGTTGACTTACGCCTTTCTTGAAGTTTCAATTGGTTGAGGGGGGCTCAACGGTTCAAAATTAGACGTCGCCTAATAGTTTCGTAAATGGATAATTATTTACGATTTAATAGTTACATGAACAACATTTAAATATTTTCAGAAATCAACCCCGAGAAATGTAATATACAGATTGACCTTCGTAAAGGATTAGCGTACATCATCACTCTATATACTATAACCTCGTTGGCTATCCCATACAAAGTTTTGCCTGCAATAAACACAATTCTTATAAACAATTTATAGTAAGATATTCTCTATCTTCTATCTTCTGTATTTTAAATTCTGAATTATATTATAAAATCTTTTTATAAACTTCGCTTGTCTGTTTGACCGGGTGTTTGTTTGTGTCCAGTAAACGTCAAATCGCGCGATCGAGTCCAATTTTTCGGGCAACTCACACAGCTTTATAGAAAGTAAGAAATAAAAAAATGCCTCAAAAATTTCCATTTTCTACCAATCGCGAGAAAAATTGGTGAAAGAGCAACAATTAAAAGTTAAAATCGAAAGCCTAGTATTATATAAAAGGGGGGATAACAGGCGCGTACACAGGATTTTAGCCAGGGGGGTCAAGATTTCGCGCGAAGCGCGAAAATTTTTTTTTTGCCCCCCCCCTGGAATTGTTTTGTTCAAAAAGTCAATTAACACCATAAAAATACACCAAAAAGACTACATATTTGGGTGTTACTAACCTTATAGAGTCTAAAAGGAATTGAGTCTTTGCCACAAACTCTGAATTTATAATTTCTATATCTTTGGAACCCAATGTCGTACATCTTTGATATTTCAAACTTATATTATTTGATCTAACAGAATTCATAGTTTGAAATATCTAAGGNCTTGTCTTTTATTTCGACAATCACAGATTCTAGACTGCGAATTTTTTCGTCGAGTTTTCTTTTTTGAGCTTTGAGGGAATAACTCTGATTTTGGAATTTTTTCCTTTTGCTCGTGTTTCCGTCATACATTTTCTTTAGCTTTTGAATAGCTGGGACGGCATAATTATATTCGTTCAGAACAGTTTCCAGGGAGCAGTTCTGAACAGCTCCAATAATGTTAATAATTGAGGGAACAGCAGACTTTGACAACTTTTTCCCATTCACTTTTATATAACTAGGAAAGTTTTCGTTTCTGATAACATTCGGATTGGGTCTTTTCCAATCTACTAGGTTTAACCATTCCTCCCGAATAGAGTGTAAAATAACTCCGGGAATGGAACTATTTGAACAATAATATTTCACTGAGCAATATATCATATTGACGAGAACTGAAGAAAAACATGAGAAGGACTAAACTAACTTAAATTTCTCTCTACAGACTCATGTACACCACAAGTACTCAATGACATAACAACAGTCAATGTTCACAACCGACCTAGTTAATATCTATGTATATCTATATAATAGGAATATCTTTAAAATATCTCTGTATATTTATATCAGTTTCGCCAATACATATTTTTCCTGTAGGGCCCTACTAAAGAAACCAATCAGCTCGATATAAAATGGAGTACGTACCGTCTGCAAAGCATGTATAATCATATGGTAGGGCGAACCGCGTCAGTTGTCTCTCCCTTCTATTCCTTGCTCCCTGATTTATATCTTTCAAGATGAAAAATGTTGTCTTATGAGCAATCTATCTTTATCTATGGTTGTAGACCTTAGATATTTCAAACTATGAATTCTGTTAGATCAAATATTCTGAATTTGAAATATCAAAGGTTTACAACATCAGATTCCAAAGGTTTACATTTTTGAGTTTATGCCAAAGACTCAATTCCTTTACAAATTGACTGTAAGAAAAATAGAAAAATAGAAAATAGAATACCTTTATTACATCTTCCATCATGTTATAAGCATCTATTATGTCGATGTCTTGTTTTTGCAAGAGTTTTAGTTTAAAGTATCTTAAAAGTTTGTGTTAACAGTGAATTTAGACAAATCCTAAGTCTTTGTCATTGTCAGGTTTTACTTTTTAAATTTGTTTCCTTTTAATTTCGTATTTTCCAGGGGGGGCAGGGCCCCCCCTGGAACTCCCGGGGGGGCAAGAGGACTACTGCCCCCCCCTATGTACGCCACTGGGGGATAATACGCCAGACTTAGTCCTTGGCATTCAAAAATTGTCTTAGCCCTTCTGCATTGCAATAAGAGGCAAGGCCGAAATAAAAATTATTATACCTTTACGAAAAAATGGGTCAGAACTAGAAATATATTCTATTCTTTTCTGAAGCTAACGATCCGAGTCTAGATTTTATCTATTTACTTATATATCCGTCTTTACTATCTGTCTATCCACCAGTGTTTTGCTGACTATAGGATACAGGGGGATCCAAAATATATCAGATTGCAAAAAAAAATATTAATGACATAAGACAGTGCCTGATAGTTGCAAAAACCGTTATTTTTTAAAAACATTCGTCTAAAAAATATAAAATTTAATTTATTATTGATTCTTTAAATTTCCGTAAAAAATGTCAAATGAAATTTTGCTTGTCAAGTTCCGGGCGTACAAAGTTGTCAAAGTTGTAATTCTGAATTATTTTGGAGCGCCCTGTAATTGTCTATATGTTTACATCAATGTAAAGTAAGAATATATAATATACCCAATTGTCTGAGAAATTCATTAATATCTAATATATTTATACTATATACATATTATTATACATATTGTGTATATATGTATGCATGTATATGATATATACATGTGCAGTATGCGTAGTAATGATGTAAACTTATCTTAAACTGTCATTATATTTTTAACTGTAGTTTTTTTATAACTAGGCTTTTAGGGCGCTTCGCGCCCATCTTCTATTTCAACTGTAAACATATGTTCACTTTGTGTACATTATAAAGCAAAAACAAACAAAAATTTCGTAGATTTATAAAACAATCTTCTTGGCATTTTAAAATGTAAAAAAATACGAATTTTGTTGGAGGCAAATTGTTAAAAAATTCTATCATCCATAAACCTTCCCTGGGGTCACGTGGGGTCCCACACAAAATTTGGGCCCGATCGGTTCAGCCATTTTGACGTTTATTGGATACAAACATATCGACATATATCCAAACACCCAAAAAAGCTAATTACATATCTTTTTACCGAAACATTAAAGATTGTGTTGCCATTTGCGCAGATTATAAAAATGTGTAAATATAAAGTTATAATTTTAATTTTATTCATTGACTTAATATTCACAATGTTGGGTTTAAAATATTTAAAATCTGGTTTAAGTTTAAATCTGTAGATGACAAGCTGTTTACTGTACTCAACTAAAACCAAAATATTTAGATATTAATAGCAGAAAATGAAATCTATGAAATTCAAATACACTCAACTTTTACTCTATGTCAAAACGTGTAAAAAAGTACCATTTACAATTATTTGTAATGGTAAAGATTAGAAATAAAAAAAGTATTGAAAGAAAGTGATACTCCTTAAAATTATTTGTTAAAGCCCAAATGGCAAAATAACGAATATAACTTATTTAATTTACGTCGATACAACCTTTGATATCGTTTTCTTAAGCTTTTTTATGTCATGTTTGTGACTCTCCCTCCCTCCCTTTCAGCTTGGATAAAATGGACTTCAATCCCCTCCTAATATCCTAAATTTAAGATATTTTTATGTCATGTTTGTGACTCTCCCTCCCTCCCTTTCAGCTTAGATAACATGGACTTCTCCCCTCCTAATCTATATATAAATTTGGCTTGTCTGTTTGTTTGTTTGTCTGTTTGTCTGACTGTCTGTTTGTATCCAATAAACGTCAAAACGGCTGAACCGATCGGGCCCAAATTTTTTGTGGGACATCTAGGGACCCCAGGGAAGGTTTATGAATGGTCAAAATTTCAAATATTTGTCTCCATCAAAATTCGATCGTCATTAAATTTCTTAAAATTTAGAAAATCCACGAAATTTTTTGTGAAAATCCGCGAATTATTTTTGTTTTGTTTTACGATGTACATAAAGAGAACATGTTTACAATTAATTTAGAAGATGGGCGCGAAGCGCCCTCTAAGGCTAGTATTCTAAATTTAAGTTTTTTTGTGACATGTTTGTGACTCTCCCTCCCTCCCTTTCAGCTTGGATAACATGGACTTCCATCCCTCCTAATATCCTAAATTTAAGATATTTTTGTGACATGTTTGTGACCCTCCCTCCCTTCCTTTCAGCTTGGATAACATGGACTTCTATCCCTCCTAATATCCTAAAGCTGTGAAATTCTAGCTTGTAAAAGTAATTGTGTGTAAAAGCAGAGAAAATATGCAGAGTAAAATAAACTCGCAAAAATAAAAGAAAATGAAACACTGCAGAAGAAGGATTGGGGAGGGGGGAGGAGGTGGGTAGGGGCCAAGGAGGGGAGGGGTGGGTTAGATAATTAAAGGGATACTATGTTGTAAAATAGTTTAACAGTGTTAAAAAAAGTGATTTAAAGATGTTTTCTTTAAAACTGTGTTTTCAAAACAAAACATTGAGGACAACTGTCAACAAAGGAATATATAAACAACATAAACCTAGAGACGGAAATATAAAAGAGAAATGAAACATTTTACTAACTATATGGTGTCATCACTCTTTCCTAGTTAGTCCAAAACCAAACACAAGAACTTGAATTTAAAAAAAACGTTGTCTTGACAATTTTTAAATAGGTTTTATACTAATTTACTTAAATTTCAGTAATTGTAAAAGTTAATTAATACCCATGTAATATGCTGGAATAGTTTTAAAGATCGCCATATTCAATCAATAAACTAAATACAGGGTGTCCTACGAAACATGACAGTTGGTAAATAGTTTAGAATGTCTTCTTTCATAATTTGTTTAATACCAAATGCAACAAAAAAAAATATTATATAGTAGTAACATTATAGTAAAATTAACTTCAAAGTAAAATATATTTCAGCAAAAGATTTGTTAAATGAAATAAACTGCAAACAGCCTTTAATATCTAATACAGTGCACGGAAGACGACATTCAAAACCATTTACCAACTGTCATGTTTCGTGGGACACCCTGTATTTACAGAATTCCATTATCAGTAGGTTTAGACAACGACATTTAACCAATTCTATCAGTGTTCTTTTCCGAAGTTCAGGGTTAAACTGTATGTCTGCTTTTTTCTTCATAAAAAATCAAGGTTTTGAACCATTCGGTGGCTCTGCAAAAATCTATGATATCTAGCTAAAAAATTTTAAACATTTTTTCTTCATAAATTCTTTTATTCCTTATGGAAAATGTTGAATTTTACCGAAGGTATAAGTTTAAAAACAATAAATCTTTACTATACAATTCAGGATTATCTTAAATCAGATGCCGAATTTAAAGAATTTGAGCCTTGGCTTAAATTTAAGCCGCTGCTCAAATATGGTTGGTTTTACTCAAAATTGTATTAAATTTTTCAAGATTTAAGCCGGCGCTCAATTAAAACCGGTTTTTGGGTGTTTTGAGACGCGGCTTAAATTAATTAAATTCAGACACAGGAGCAGTATTTTGCATAATGCTATGCAAATGCAAGTAAAATCTAAAAAAAATTGTGTTTTTAAACATTTTAAACATTTGCAGTTGTTTTTGACCTTATAAAACAATGGATCAAATAAAACCAAATACAATATTGTGAAAATAACTATTTATTTATGGCCTTCAACTGGAATCCTTAAAAGTCTCGACAAACCTGACTGTGCTGCATGCATCTGATCATGTGTTAAAAAAAATAAATTAGATGGAGTTTTGTCACTTTAGAAAATGCTAGGAACTTCTGCCCTGATAAAAAAGAAAGGGGACTGAAAATTCGCCAAAAGTTTAAATTTGCAAATACGTGTATATAGGGATGTTAACGTTTTCAAAAGGAAAACAAACAAAAAAACAATCGTTTAACGATCGTTTTCAAAAACGATTAACAACCCTAGGTGTATCTTAGCAACCCTATTGGTATTTCAAATTTAGAGTGGTTTACGTAACATAATTCTTAGTTTAAATTATCAAGTGTCTACATCAGGTTTCAAAGGTTTTGAAAATTCCAATTTTTCTCTATTAATCAATTCCTTCGCATAGTTCATTTCAACCCCAAATATGCTGGGAGAGGGAGGGGGGGGGGAGGGAGGAAGGGCAGGGGCGTTAAGCGACCCCCCTGTAGTAAAAGCCCAATTTTTTTGTTATTTAAGGACAAATCTAAAACTTACATCGTTAAAAAACCCTTGAAAACTAGATATAAAACATTTTTTTACATCTTATGACATGCTAAAAATTAAAACATTTTTTTTACATATTTTTGAAACCTCCTAGAAATAACATTCTTACCAATAATGTTACCGCTGGTCTATTTTTTGAATGAGCTAGCCTTGGAAAATTAGAAAACTGGAACTCAATACCTTTCCTATTTAAAAGGGGGGGGGGGGGGGGGGGTGCGCCTTTCATAGATTCAGACGACTATATATTTAAAACGTTTTTTCCCTTTAAACTAGCAATTTTTTTCGCAGACACTTCTTTGACATTATTTGAAGTACGACATTTTGATTTGTGAACTAGTTGTTCAGTGTTCAGGTTTTAATGAAGATGTTGGATAAGATTAATGGAAGTTACAAACAGCCCCAAACAAAGAAGAGAGAGGGGTTTAAGTATAACAATGGTGTTCAAAAAACTTTACAACTCACAACATTCTTTTCAGTTTATATAAGCTTAAATATCGAATACAACTAGTTAATTCAACTTCCTCTCTCTGATTAATTAATATAAATCTCTGTTAAATTGATTTTAAATAAAACATTTAATTTTAAATAAAAAGATCAAGAGAAGAAAAAATGTGTGGTTATAAAACCATGTTATATATAAATCTGAATGAAATTAGTCTTTATTATATCTTTAAAAATTAAAAACGTCGATAAAGATTTATAATTCTAAAACTGTAACCAACACATTTTATCTTTGAATATATCAAATCAAATCAAATCAATTAAATATATATTTTTGTCCCAAGCTTACATTACATATAGAATAAAATATTTTTAAAACATATTAATGAAAACTTGAGACGGGGAGGTATTGATAGCCAGGGGCTGTTTAACACGTGCAGCCTCCCACTGTAGAGTCAGTTTTTTCAATGATGCTGACTTGAAGAGGTGATGCTGGATATCATGCTGCTCATGGGATGGAGGGAGCTGGAGCTACTGGAGAGGATACAGTTCATATCTGATATCTGGTCAGCTATGCCAGCCACGACTTTAAAGCGTCACATTAGGTTTCGGTTTTATCTCACCAATGTCCGAATTTAATGAATTTAAGCCGCGTCTCTAATCTCCCTAAAACGGGATTCAATTGTGCGCTGGCTTAAATCTTGAAAAAAATAATTCAATTTTAAGTTGAACAACCAAAATTAGAGCTGCGCGGCTTAAATTTACATTCTTAAAATTGTTTCTTGCTTTTGTTTAAAAGAAGTAATTGATAATATACTGCTAGATTGTTAAGAGAGAGCGTGCATATCTTAAAGATGAAAATCAAATGTCATATTCTTAATATAATATTGAAATATAGCCAATCATGGTGTGGAACCAACCCCAGTACAGGACAGTGACAGGGCCGGTATGAATTTAGTAGCGCATTTTCCAATCCAATGTGATTTTCATTTTTATTAAAATTTTGGAACAAAAATTTTAAAAATCATATTTGGGAAAGTTTGTTTTGTTTCAATGGGAGATAAATAGAAAGTTATGACTAAGATTGAGAATGAATTAAACTCTTGTTCCCCTTGTTTTCTGTTGGATTTGAAGACGAGAATATGAATAATATATAAAGACAGTTGAATCAGGACTCCAGCAGTTGTATATCTATATTTTACAATTTATACATTGTTTACACAGGCTACACAGACTCCTCATAAACTCTGCCTGGATAGGCTGAGCAGGCCTATAGTGTCCCAGCAATGTAATGTTTTCTGTTGCATTCAGGGGTTAAGTTTTACAAATTTTAAAGAAATACTCCGATTTTAAACATAAAACATAATGTTTATGAATAGTGTCTGTTTTTAAAGATTTTGAATTTCCTATTTAAAGGATCCTTAAATATCCCTTAATACAGATGTCTCCTGATTGGTCGTGTACAGTACTTTTACACAATAGAACATGCTGTGGAAAATATCGCAAATTATTAATCTATCTCTGTAACTCTCTTATCTCTGGTTTTTTAAAACTATTTAAATACAAATTATAAAGTTCATACAAAAACTAAGTTCTTCTATAAATATATTTTTTGCTGGGTGTTCTGGTGTTTTTTTGTTTGTTTGAATCCAATAAACGTCAAAACGGCTGAACCGATCGGACCCAAACTTTGTGCGGGACTTTACATGTCCCCAGAGAAGGTTTAGTGGATTTAAATTTAAAACAATTGCTTCTAACAAAATTTGATTGTCATTAAATTTTGAAAATCCACGAAATTTTTCATAAAATCAGTGAACATTTTTTGTTTTTGCTTTACAATGTAAACATTAGTTCTTAAAAAGTTTCTAAAAAATGTTTGATATCGGAAAATATTTTCAAAATCCTGAGCAAGTAACTTTTAAATGGTGGATATCGGGATTAATGCTTGATCTCCTCTTGTTATTAATCTCGAGATTAATTAACAGATCGGGATTAAGGATATCCCATTCAGCTCTGGTAAAATTGTGATCATGTTAATAATCTGACTATGAATTTAATAAATTTTTAAGCATCTGTTAATTTTGTGCCGATTTTTTACATCTATAATATATTTAGAATAGGAACTAAGAAAATGAGAATTTGAGAATTATACCAATTGTAACTGGAATTGTGTTGAAAGCTGGTTTTCTTATAATGTATATAAATAGGGGAATATGTGAAGTCAATTGTAGGCTTGTACAGAACTCAAAACAACATCGATTAATCGAAAAAATTTAAAATTTTAAAACATAAAAAAGTTTGATATCATTTTGCTTATTTTTTAGTTGTGTTGAAAAATATATATTCGACTGAACCCTAGTTAGGTTCAATAGAAGATGAGATAAAAGAAGTAAGATAATAGGATTTTTACACAAACAAGATCCCAGACTTATTGTAACCTAAACCCTTGATATTTATTTATTTATTCTGTTTAAGGGGACTGGAAGCATCATTTTAATTGACCCTCCATGTAAAGATGACAATGCCCGATTTACAACGGTACCCTTGTAAGCTTTGTTTGTTTAAGTATGAATTAGATATCAACGTTTTTGTTTCTTTAGACTGTTTATTTTCATTTACGGTTTCTCTGCAAAAATGACTGACTCATTTTTCTTGATGAGAAAAAACAATGTAGAGATCACACTGAAATGAACACTTTTCGAGTCATAAAAACGAGGATATCTTCCACATTTTTGATCAGATTAAGGTTTCAAGGGTACCGTTGTAAATTGAGCTTGCAATCTTTGCATGAAGGGTCGTGTGAAATTATGCTTACAGTTTTTTTCTAAATATCATCTTGTTTTCTTGTTCACCTTATCCTAGTGAACATTTTATCTACAGGGTTACCAACAATAAAGAAGACATGAAACTCTTAAAGTATGACCATATCAAGGTTAATTAATGTCTTCTGCACTGAATATTGTCTAAAAACGGCTTATTTTAGTTTTGCAAAGAAAGAAACAATTGCTTACAATTGAAGGGAATCATAAATGTAAGGAAAAATACGGTATAAATTTCGTATAGCCGTCTCTGAGGTCTCATATTTTGTGGGTAACCCTGAAAGAGAAGACTTGAATGTCGTCTCTATTCTTGTAAATAAAATCAGCGCCAGCCTATAATTTGCGTTAAACTTTTAAAACAATAATAAAAATGCCCTAATTTTGGTATTTCCAAAATGTGGTCCGTCTTTTCTGTGCACTCAATATTTAAGGAGATATCAAGTTTTTCGTGACGTATAAAACTAAAGGATTGTTAACACTTGACAGTAAAGTATTAGAACAATCGTTTTTGTAAACAATAACAAAGATTGTAAACAGAATTAATATCTAATAGATAAATTATTACTTCTTACTTACTTAAATAATTCCTGCATTAACCCAAATCTTCATGATTTTATACGTTTGAGTGTTAATTTCATATTTAATCCAGCAATTTTAAAGATAATATATCAAAATATTAAGTGGCCTTCAATGCCAAGAGTACGTTTTAAACCTGTAATTATTCATCGAGAACAGAGAGCTCTGTGTGAAAATCTCTAGTAAAGCGCTTGAATTCCTGTAAATCCCTTCAGTGTAAGCTGCGTGCCGTGGATTTCAACACAGTTGATTCGTTACTTGTGTCCCTTGAACACTCCTGTATGCCGAGTCCATTAGCGCGACTGATCCAAACAGGATTTAGTCATGTGTTTGGGTGTCTCTTCTGAACCAATAGAAATAGTATCTCCTTATCCAATTAGAGTTATGAATCCTTTAATCGGCGCTATCAGTAAATGGAATTATTAACTTCTACTGAAACTATAATGCACTTGAAATTACCGAATATTTTCGGTAAAAGCGGGTTTCAAAAATGTTGCAAAGAAAATGTTAAACTATTAATAGCGTTGCTGTAGAAAAATAAGGATAAGTCAGAGAAACTAGATCAGGCAAAGGTTTAAATGCTACTGTTGTGAATCGGACATGCAACTCTAAAAATGAAGGGTCACTTGAAATTATACATACAATCCCTTTAATGTAAAAAACAAATCAAATTTTGAATGAAAAATCTGGCTGTAAATCTGCGTGCTATATTATATTCCCTTGAACTTCTGTGACATGGTGCAGTGTGAGTAAGAAGTACTCTGATAAATAATTGAGAAACCACCAGATTTCAAACTTTTGAAATTCATGAATTAATAAAACTGTTTTCAACATTTCCTGGTAAAAGATATTTCATCTTTATTTTGTTCCAGCTGGTAAACAAACAGATTCAATATTTGATGGTTTTTATATACTGTACTAGTACTATGATTTATGTTTTTTATCTAATATTAACTTTAGTTTTTGAATACTACTTTTCAAGCCACCATTTTTTCTTCGTACATCAATATTATACTGATACAACTAACAATTTCCCGGATTTTCCCAATACAATTTTTTATTTCGATCAGTCATAAATCTAAACTGGGCCGTATTTTCCCTTTTTTTCCTTAAAAAATGTAAAACAAATGGCGGGTCTAAATGTAAAATCCAATATAAAGATTTGCTTTAAGATCATTTATATATATAAAGTTGTAATCTCTGTTTGGTGGGTGTCTGTTTGTTTGTTTGACCAATCATAACTCAGGAATCCCTGGACCGATTTGCCTCAAATTTTGATCGGGGAACTCGGGAGGCCCACATGAATGTTCTTAGCTTGGTTTAAAGATTCTAAGTTGAGTGGGTCGACTTTAATATTGAACATTTGGTTCCCAGGTAAAACCGTACAGGTGCGGGTAAACGGCGGGAGTAACTTTTAGTAAACTTCCAGCGCTGGGTTCCCAAGCTTAGTTACGTATTGAAAAAATAAACCCTGATAATGCTAAGTTTTAGAAATTAATCAAAACTTTGTAAGTTTTTTATTTGACTGCCATTTAGTGAACGGTTTTTATTCTTTGACTCTTTCCTTCTATCCCCCTCAGGATTGTTAGAATGTATTATCTGAAAACATTTAGTTTAGCTCAAATGTCTGTAACTACCAACATTATATTATTGTTGGGGAGTTAAGCCCCAGATTAGGGGTCTAGGATTTAGATAGAGTTAACTTAAGATATGACTCTGGTCAACAAACATCGCTTGGGTGGGCAAATACTGGGATACCCATAACGCATGAGATATTATAGAGGACTGTACAGATTTTATGATTTTTCGCTGGTTTTATTTCTTTTTAGCACCATTTCTTAACAGTCTAATTTAAAGCACTGAAGCAAGAATCTAATGTCGTCATTAAAATCTCATCCATTGTTCGTAACCCTACAAAGTGTATACGACAGTTATGAACAGACCGGTACATTCTGTATTTATCAGGTATTTATCTATTTAATAAAACAAGATATTCGTATATATTTATATGTTGCGTATAGCCGCCCAAACAGCTGGACCGATTGGGCTGAAATTTTTTGTGGACACTCATGGGTGACCTGGGAGTGTCATAGGATAGAAAAAACTCGATTTTTTTTTTATTAAAATTTTTTTTTCACATCTTTTTTCACGGGCAACGCCGGGCCCTTCAGCTAGTTAT
Source organism: Eurytemora carolleeae (assembly GCF_000591075.1). NCBI lineage: Eukaryota > Metazoa > Arthropoda > Copepoda > Calanoida > Temoridae > Eurytemora > Eurytemora carolleeae. The sequence goes on along the minus strand of NW_019397569.1, from coordinate 53,809 downwards.
TTAATAAATTTGAAAAAGATTTCGTGATAAAGGAAATGATCAGTTTTTTCTAATCCTGATTTTTTTTGGCAAACTTATCACGTAAAACTTAAATATCTTGAGCCAGTCAAGAAAACAGAAAAACAGCTTTCATAACTGTTTGGAGTTTTAAGCGAAAGTTTCATTATTGTATGCGCCTGAACCAATCAGGTTCCATGTGTTTGTTGTCTATTCTGAATAGTAGTCCATTAGCACCTGATCCAATCAGGGTTCAGTCATGTGTTTGTTGTCTATTCTGAACCAATAGAAATAGTATAGGCGGTATCATCTATCTTTCTATCTATCTCATTATCCAAATAGTAATCCTTCAATCGGCGCTATCAGTAAATAGAAATATTTACTTCTACTGAAACTATAGTGGTTTAGTTTTATACCCAGCTCAATATCCTCAAATATTGTATTTCAAAGTAACACAAATATATATTTTAAAACTAGTATTGAAAACGTAACCTGATATATATAAATATATATTTATGTGAAATATCAATAAATCAAATATAGTATATTAAAACTTTATTAATTTTTCAAGGAATTATATTGCTTGCAATTTTATAATTTCCTGAACACCAAACTAATAAAAATGTTTTCAAATAAAAAAGAAAATACAGATTTAGAGTATATAGAGTGAACATATCGTGATAAACACAATCGACCACCCTGTTAATAGAAGAAGTCATTTTATCTAACATCCTTGATATATATATGAATATAAATATTTTATATACTACCATCATTATCAAATATACAGTTTGATGATCAATGCAAGCTTAAATGTCAGTTTGTTTTATATTTTTAAACCTTTTTATACTATTGAATTTTAAAATGTCAAATTGGTAAAATGAGAATTCTGTTCCTTTCATCACATGGTGTATGTTGTTGTGTCCCAAATATGGTTTATGTCGTTGTGTCCCAAATGTGGTGTATTTCGCTGTGTCCCAAATATGGTGTATGTCGTAGTGTCCCAAATATGGTTTGTCATTGTGTCCCAAATATGGTTTATGTCGTTGTGTCCAAAATACGGTTTATGTCGTTGTGTCCCAATAAGGCTTATGTTGTTGTGTCCCAAATATGGTTGATATTGTTGTGTCCCAAATATGTTTTTTTATGTCGTTGTGTACCAAATATGGTTTATGCCGTTGTGTCCCAAATATGGTTTATGTCGTTGTGTCCCAAATATGGTTTGTCATTGTGTCCCAAATATGGTTTATGTCGTTGTGTCCCAAATAAGGTTTATGTCATTGTGTCCCAAATAAGGTTTATGTTGTTGTGTCCCAAATATAGTTTATGTCATTGTGTATCAAATATGGTTTATGTCATTGTGTCCCAAATATGGTGTATGTCGTTGTGTCCCAAATATGGCTTATGTCATTGTGTCCCAAATATGGCTTATGTCGTTGTGTCCCAAATATGGTTTATGTCGTTGTGACCCAAATATGGTTTATGTCGTTGTGTCTCAAATATAGTTTATGTCATTGTGTAACAAATATGGTTTAGGTCATTGTGTCCCAAATATGGTTTGCGTCGTTGTGTCCCAAATATAGTTTATGTCATTGTGTCTTAATTTCGTTGTGTCCCAAATATGGATTGCGTCGTTGTGTCCCAAATATGGTGCATGTCATTGTGTCCCAAATATGGTTTATGTCGTTGTGTCCCAAACATGGTTTATGTCGTTGTGTCCCAAATATGGTTTATGTCGTTGTGTCCTAAATATAGTTTATGTCGTTGTGTCTCAAATATAGTTTATGTCATTGTGTCTCAAATATGGTTTGGGTCATTTTGTCCCAAATATGGTTTATGTCGTTGTGTCCCAAATATAGTTTATGTCATTGTGTCTTAAATATGGTTTATGTCGTTGTGTCCCAAATATGGTTTGCGTCGTTGTGTCCCAAATATGGTTCATGTCATTGTGTACCAAATATGGTTTATGTCGTTGTGTCCCAAATATTTTTTATGTTGTTGTGTCCCAACTATGGTTTATGTCGATGTGTCCCAAATATGGTTTATGTCGTTGTGTCCCAAATATGTTTCATGTCGTTGTGTCCCAAATATAGTGTATGTTGGTGTGTCCCAAATATGGTTTATGTCGTTGTGTCTCAAATATATGGTGTATGTCATTGTGTCCCAAATAATTCAACTTGGTCGTATTGTACCGCATACTTTAACTTTGTATTGGTGTTCCAAATACATTAACTTTGTCCTGTGTCCCAAATGCTTAAACAGTAACAAGTAATGAAAGAGAAGCTTTTTAGATTGACAGCTTTACGTGATTTTTTTCCTATCCATGCTTTTTAACAGCTTGATATATAAATCTAAAATTAAGATCAGAAGTCGTTTTCCTTGTATTGATATTTGCAACGACGACTGTACAATCTGCAATGAGAACTTACTCAATTATCATGATTTACAAAAGAACCATCAGTTAAAAAATACTTTAACCATTCCTGCTAAGGGGGGGGGGGAGGGGTCAATTTGACCCCCCTGTAGTTTCTTTTACATAACTCAAAAAGTATTGGTCTGAGGCTGTTGAAATTTTCTGACTTTTCCTACATACCCAAAGCCCTCCCTTTAGGCCTAAAACCGGGCTTTAATACTAACTGCCTGAGTACTCAGGCACACTGCCTGAATGACTGTTTTTTCCTGTAACAAACTAAATCTTTGTTTTGACCCACTTTCACTTGTCAGATTTTGATAAAATTTAGCTTTTTGGAAAGCCTATGACATAAGGAAACGGATTGCACAAGTTTAGCGAAAAAATTGCAAATTTTTTGCAAACAATCTGGCAAAGGAAATTTGCAGATTTTTAGTTTTTCTTGATAAAAAATCAGGTTATTTAAAATTTTGCAAAACTTTTTGCATATTTGAAATGGCATGGTCAAGGGCTTTTCATATTGTATAATGAATCATTTTTTGGCCAATTTTTTTTGCAAACATTTTTACTATATAATTGGATTTTGCAAGAAAAAATTCAATTTTTGCTAATTTTCAATTTTTTTTGCAGATTCTAAAAGTAGAGCACAAGAGCTTTCCAATGATGTATCATTTGTCATTTTTGGACATTAAATATGGGATTTAGAGGGGGGGGTAAAATTGACCCCCCCCCCAACGTATTCTGGTTTTCAAGTACCCCAGCAGGGATAGGGTTAAAATCAGATTTACTTGAAATAATTCACCGACTACTAGGCAACTAAGTGAAGTTGCCCAGTATACACTATAAATAAAGACTATATAATGCATGGAGAGTACACAAAATGAATTCCTCTTGTGATATTATTGTAAATGTTTCTAGCTCAGATTATAAAAAACAACAATAACAGTTCAAGTGACCCTTTATGCAAAAATGGCAATGTCCTATCAATGAAACCCTTGAAACCTCAATCTCACTCAAAATGTGTTTAATTGGAATAGTTTCTTTATTGATTCTCGAAATGCGCAAGCCAGTATCGCAGAGAAACCGCAAATGAAAACAAACAGTTTAAAGAAACAAAAACTTGGATATCTAAGTCATTCTTGATCAGACAAGGCTTTTAAGGGTACCGTTGTAAATCTGGCAATTACAATCTTTGCATGAATAGTCACTTGAAGTTGGCTTACAATCCCTTTAACAAATAAACCGACTTGTATAAAAAGTGTATTTAGCAAGAATATTCCAACAAAAAATTAACAAGATAGACAAATAAAACTAGTTATCAGGAGAAAGAAGTAGAACTGTGAGATAAAGACGACATTTGCCGAACTTGTTCTTCCCTCCAGGCTCCAGCTGTAGCCCTGGGTAGCAGCACCTGGACAAATAAAACAATCAATATGATTTATTTCATATGCAGGTAAAAAATTATAAATCACCAAACCTCTTTTATAATAAATATTAACCCAAGAAAAATCCATGAATCTACCGCTAATAATTCCAGGGCAAAAAAACAAATGCATCAAATACTTTTTTTAGTGATGTCTAAAGCAAGTTTTTGCGAAAATCTTTTATCAGAATATTAGGTTTAACATTGGAATAAGAGAAAAGATAATATTTTTAGTTTTCATGAAAATATTATTTTTAGAGAAATATATGTCTCAGCTCAGCTCATACAACTTTTATTAGATTTTTTCTATTTTCTGATTTTTTCCATTTCTTAATGTTTTCATTAAATATTGAACAGTAGAAGTAGTTTAAAGATTGGTTTCCACATTTGTTATAGCGTTTACTTATTAACCCTGAACTCCATAACTTTACTCCAAGGCCTTTGTTTAAGGAAGGGTGCTTGGGGGGAGGGGGGGGGTGAGGCGCGAGCCCCCCCTTGGTTTTTTATAAAATCAAGGTTCAAGATGTTGGCAACATCATCGTTAGACGACCTTTTATTCCAAGAGTGTCATAAACTATCAACGTCATTCGACTTTTATAGCCATCACACAATATATATATACATATATATATATATATATATATATGATACTTTACTAACAGATACACAGATATTTTACTCACAGATACACAGATACTCTACTCATAGATACACAGATATTTACTTTCAGATACACAGACACTTTGCTCACAGAAACACAGATATTTTACTCACAGATACACAGATACTTTACTCACAGATGCACAGATAATTACTGATGGATACACAGATACGTTACTTGCAGATATAAAGATACTAGCTTTACTCACAGATAAACAGATACTTTACTCACAGATACACAGATAATTACTGATAGATACACAGATACTTTACTCCCAGACTGGAGGGGGGGGGCCCAGATGTACAGACAGTTTTACCTGTGTCTGTATGCCTGTATTGAATTGATCCCCAGGAATAATAACGTTTGTCCAATCATCTCCTTCATAAGTTCCTCTCATCTGTCCCTGCTAAATAAATATTAAAGGGACTGTCCTTGTAGTAGAGATGGGTGCATTGGGCTTTTTATATTTCGTTTGTTCATCATTTCGCTTTTTTCTATTGTTCAATGATAATTGATTTCATTTGTTCTAAAAAATATCGTTCATACTCCATCTATTTCATTAGTTTTTTTTAGTTAACGATTGTTCAGTAAACTTATTTCTTCAGTAAAATCGTTTATTCAATGAAATAATTCGTTTAATTTTTTCAAAAGTTTATAAGATTTTCAGTAAAAACAATAATTATTAAAGGTTTGTTCCAAAAATCGTTTATTTTGTGAAAAACGATAGTTTTTGTCAAAATCTGTTAAACAATTTGTTCTTTCAGTAAAAATCGTTCGAAAATTTATATAGTTTTTTTTCGCTCGTTTTAAAAAAGATTGTTTTTCATTTCTCTAAACGATCCAAGACATTCGTCCATTGTTCTTTTTTTTAACAAAAACAACATTAAAAAAAAATTCGATCTTTCTCAAAAATGTCGCTCGTTCACAAAAATGATGCCCATCCCAAGACTGTAAACGTAATTTCCAGCGACCCTTCATTTTCATGGCATGTCTGATTCACTACGATGGCCCTAAAACCTGTATATGAACAACAATCGCATTTTTTCTTAAAATGGTTAAATTCTGGTAAAACTAATGTTCTTCGTCGTCTCTGAAGCCACAATAAGAATATACTTCATTCATCATCATTCATTGATCATACAAAGGTCTGATGATGGGTATTGTTGTGAATCTAGCATGCTGCAATAGCAATGAAGGGTCACTTGAAACTAAAAAAAAATTTAAGAAAACATACAGATAATATAATCTACACCTTTCATTTTCTCTTCCACATTATTTTTTCCTTCTTTTATCATTATTAGCTTTTTTTTAGTTATAATCTATATATTTTTTTATTTACTTTTTCTCTGTATCAAATTACATATAATTCTCTTATTCTCTTTTATACTAACTATTGTTATGGTTCATTTACATTCAGACCTATATACATATCCCGTGAATAAGCAACACAACAGTTTTTTTTGATATTTTCAAAATAATTGGTATAGAAATGGTCTGTATATTTCAAAGAGAATATAATATATATATATATATATATATATATTATTCTATTCTCTTTGCTATATTCTTAATTCTTATCTTTTCATCGGTTTAAACTGTTGCTGATCTCTAAATATTAAATTGCCACAAAAAATCTATTGGTCTGAGACAGCAATCTAAATTTAAAGCAGACAAAATTGATTGATTGAAGAAAACTTTTAATTCTCATATTTTATATTCAACATCTTCTTTAGAAAAGTTAATTGATACCATTCTTATGAATTCCCAACTCCCCTTCTGGAATTTTTTTGTGATTAAATGTCTTAGAATTTTAATTGACTAATTAATAAATTCTCCTCTATTTTCTAAAACATAAGACAAAAAAACGAAAGCATGGGAAAATTTCTTTAATTTAAAAAGAATTTAAAATTTGGGACATTCATCATTTATTCCAAAAAATATTTATAAATTTTCAGAGACAAAATAAAATGACCCCCTTCGAAAAACTTAAATGTTGCATGGTTGGAATTACATTGATTAATTCTATTCTAGGATTTGAAAGTTCATAAATTATTTACTGCTTCAAGGAAATTGAATCTAAAACCAATACTTGCACACTTTTCACAGCTCTACTTACATCAGAACATTAGAGATAGATTAAATACTTGCACACTTTGCACAGCTCTACTTACATCAGAACATTAGAGATAGAGTAAATACTTGCATACTTTGCACAGCTCTACTTACATCAGAACATTAGAGATAGAGTAAATACTTGCACACTTTGCACAGCTCTACTTACATCAGAACATGAGAGATAGAGTAAATACTTGCACACTTTGCACAGCTCTACTTACATCAGAACATTAGAGATAGAGTAAATACTTGCACACTTTGCACAGCTCTACTTACATCAGAACATTAGAGATAGAGTAAATACTTGCACACTTTGCACAGCTCTACTTACATCAGAACAT
>NW_019397569.1:13319-46115 GCF_000591075.1 Eurytemora carolleeae | reverse complement strand
CGTCTCTGCAGTCTCATGCTTTATCGGTAACCCTGTATCATCATAGGAGACACCATTGGAGCGCATCGGGAGTAAGCAACCTTATTATACAACCTCGGTATCAATTTACAAAGGTTTAGTTATAAATATATATATATATATACATAAAGAGGAAATATATATTAAAGGAACTGAGCACTCGTATTAAAGGGACTGTTTACGTGTAATTTCGAGTGACTCTTTATTTAACGAGTGCATCCCAAATAGATTATCAAGTACAATACAAGTACAGGTGGCAGCAGAGAAATGAACCAATTATACACGAGGTCACAAGTGTCAAATATAACAAGGAAAACAAAATTTTCAAGATTAAAAAAAATGTAAAAGCAGAAAATAAAGATCACATTTAATTGCACTTATTTTATTGTAACACTTTTTTTAAAATCATCAATATATTATTAATGATTTTTTCGGACACAAAAACTAAACTGACACTTATGATGTCAGAATACAGGTGTACTGAGAGTGTACATATTCTACGTTGCCATCTATTGTACTAGAATCTATTTGGTGTGCCCCAAATATAGTGTTTGATCAGGAATTAACGCTTTGCTATCCACCATTTTTTAAAAATTGATTATTTTCAATTGTGGTTTCTCTTTGAAGTAACAATTGCAGGATTCTGCTTCGGAAACAATGAAAATTTTTTTGAGAATTAAACAATTTTCAAGCTATCTTTCACTTTTTTGATCATCTACAAATATTTATGGGGTACCATTGTTATTTTATGATGCCCCTTTTAAAAATTTTTTTTTTTAGAATGTCACTTGAAGTTACATAGTCGATCAGGGCCTAATATTTTCGAATCCTTTGCAACCTAATGTCAAAACCTTTGATATTTCTAACTAAAACTCTGCTAAATAAATAGTCAAAGTTTGAGCTATCTAAGGCTTCCAGCAGCAGGTTGATAAGACGTTTATTTGTTTATTAGTCAGTTACTATGTTTTTAAAAAAAAGTGAAACAATTAATTGTAATTATTTATTTCTTTTCTCTTCTTATTTCAATAGTAAACCTTTCATTATAAATTTGAGCTTGAGACAAGCACTTAAATAAATATATTGGTTTCAAAAAGAGAGTCTAATATCTACGTCACGCACCTCGGCCCCTTTAGCAAAAGTAAATTCAACTTATATGAAGTATAAAGTCTGACCGCGTCAACCTTTGTTTCACCGGCAAGTCCTATTGATTGTCTACTTAATCAAACCAATGTCCGTGCGGTACAGTACAAACTGGGACCGGAAAGGTTGACCCAGCTCGGAATTTTGTTTTCCCATTTTATTCAAATGTTACCTTTATTATTTTCCTGTATAGTAATCTGTATTCCAGGATAGGAGTAGGACTTTTAACATCCCAGACCAGATAGTAGTGGGTTCTAGATAGATAGATAGATAGATAGATAGATAGATAGAAAGATAGATAGATATATAGATAGATAGATAGATAGATACAAGGATATAATGCAAGGTAACTTAATTGCATTTGCATATACTCACTCTGCGTACATATTGAAACCAGTTCTCTCTGGGCGGAATTTGTAAAGAAGAATAGATGCATCAGTGTTCGTTTAGTATCCGAGGTGGTTAAAAGCATTAAATTTTGATAACTTTGATAATTATCATAATAGTTTCCAATGACCAGAATATTTCATCGATTTTTTATGTGAAAGATGGACCCCATGTCAGGCTTAGACATCTGTCTTGTGTTTACATTACCGCCCAGAGACAGTAAACTGCAGTTCAAAAGATGCGTAACTTCTGAAATAGCTTACCTTGCATTATAACCATGGATAGATAGATAAATGGATAGATAGACCGTTTGTAGAAATAGCAAGGCATGATTGTTGAATATTTTTATTCATCTATGTCATAAAACTGATTAAATTTTATGAATACAGAGGCGCAACTAGGACTTTTGCTAGGGGGGGGGTCTTTCTCACAGAGTATCAGTTCCTTCTCCCAGAGTATCAGTTCCTTCTCACAGAGTATCAGTTCCTTCTCCCAGAGTGTCAGTTCCTCCTCCCAGAGTATCAGTTTCTTCTCCCAGAGTATCAGTCTCTCCTCCCAGAGTAGCAGTTCCTCCTCCCAGGTATCAGTCTCTCCTCCCAGGTAGCAGTCTCTCCTCCCAGAGTATCAGTTTCTCCTCCCAGAGTATCAGTTTCTTCTCCCAGAGAATCAGTCTCTCCTCCCAGAGTATCAGATCCTCTTCCCAGAGTATCAGTTCCTTCTCACAGAGTATCAGTTTCTCTCCCAGAGTATCAGTTCCTCCTCCCAGAGTATCAGTTCCTTCTCACAGAGTATCAGTTCCTTCTCCCAGAGTATCAGTTTCTCTCACAGAGTATCAGTTCCTCCTCCGATAGTATCAGTTTCTCTCCCAGAGTATCAGTTCCTCCTCCCAGAGCATCAGTTCCTTCTCACAGAGTATCAGTTCCTCCTCCCAGAGTATCAGTCTCTCCTCCCAGGGTATCAGTTCCTCCTCCCAGAGTATCAGTTTCTCTCCCAGAGTATCAGTCTTTCCTCCCAGAGTATCAGTTCCTTCTCCCAGAGTATCAGTTTCTTCTTCCAGAGTATCGGTACCTCTTCTTGAACTATATATTCTTCTTTATTTTGAACTATTATTTGTTCATGAGCTATATTTCATTTGAACTATATTTTATATTAATTTGTACTATTTTATGTTCTTTGAACTATTTTATGTTCATTTTAACTATTTTTTGTTATTTTGAAATCTTTAAATTCATGTTCAATGAACATTTCATTTTAACTATTTTTATGTTCATTTTAACTATTTTTACGTTAATTTTAACTATTTTTATGTTCATTAAATCCATTTTTATTTGTCAATTTGAAATATTTCTTTGTTTGTTTAATTAATTAATTAATTAATTAATTGTTTGACTTAATTATAAACTTCATGAAATCCCCAAAATTTTAAAAACTACTGTACATATACAGGATGTCCCACGAAACATGACAGTTGGTGAATAGTTTAGAATATCATCTTCCATAATTTGTTAAGTTTATTGGGACCAAAGACAATAATAAAAATATTATATGGGAGTCATATTGAAGTAAACTTGATTTCAAAGTAAAAGATTTTGGAGGAAAAGATTTTTTTAACGAAATGAACTGCAAAAAACCTTAATATCCTAAAACAGTATATGAGGACGACATTCAAAACTATTTTTCAACTGTCATGTTTCGTTGGACACCCTGTACTCTGCAAAACTATTGTTATTACTCATTGTCAAATTTTCTTAAGTCGTCAATGTATGTAGTATGTTAAGATCTTAACGAAATCTAATGTGGAAATGACATTATTTAGAAGTAAAAATGTTTTTTTTTATTGTCCATACCCTTTTTTTATTAAAAAAACATCTAAAACATCTCCTAAAAAACGCTTTTTGGACCCCCCCCCATGTTACAGAAGTAATCTTTAAAAAAAGTACAAAATTTAGGGGGGGGACACAAAAACGTTCTCTAAGACAGAAACAAGGGTTCAATTTGTTTTATATTTATTGCACAATAAAATTTTAAAGCTAGGCATAAAAAAATCAGCATGTTCAGAGTCTTAGCTGGCTCAAAAATTGTCTTGTCTTACATATGATATGATATCCATGTACAAAAGGAGGGGGAGGGGGGTCCAAAAATCGTATTTTAGGAAATTAACTCATAATATATATATTTTTTATTATTTAACCCATCTCCTGCCCTACTTACTACTTTCCAATTGCCCAACCGATTATGTGTTTACATGTACGGATGAGTATCAATCTCTATTGATACCACCAAGGTTGTATGAAAAGGTTGGTTACTTTCGATGCATTGAGATGTACGGAAAATGTCGTCTCCTAAGATAGATAGATAAAAACCTCATATGACGTCACTGATTATAGGGGCGAGAGTGACGTCATATGCGGTTTTTATCTACAGGGTTACCCACAAAGGATGAAACTGTAAAGACGACCCAAAACTCTAAAAATATGTTGATTTGAAGCTTGACTTTTGGCTTCTGCATTCAACTGAGTATTGGTTAAAATAAATGATTAAGCAAAGAAATAAGCCCATTATGGTATACAAGGAACCCTGAATGCAAGAAAACGGATTAAACAAATTCCGTACAATCGTCTCTGCAGTCTCATGCTTTATCGGTAACCCTGTATCATCATAGGAGACACCATTGGAGCGCATCGGGAGTAAGCAACCTTATTATACAACCTCGGTATCAATTTACAAAGGTTTAGTTATAAATATATATATATATATACATATATATATATATATATATATATGACGACAATATATATACTTTGCTTGTCAGTCTGTCTATCCGTTTGTATCCAATAAACGTCCAAACGGCTGAACTTATCCAGCGCAATTTTGCGTGGGGGACCTCACATGACCCTGGAGAAGGTTTATGTGTGCTCTAAGTTATAACAATTTGTGTCCAAAAATTTTTGATTTTTTTAAAAGTTTGAAAAATATTATGGAATACTGAAATACTTCTGCACACACATTTAAAAAGTTGGAAAACTCGCATAAATTCCAAAATTTACCAATTTATTTTTAAAATCCTTTTTTATTGCCTAAATTGAAAGAATGGATTATAATTCTGTGATTTGATGGCAGAAAGGAATCCAGGTATTTGGGGTAAACGGGAAAACTTTGTATTTCTAATGCTTCCATGAAAGGGACTGTTTACGGGATTTAAAGTGGGATGAATTATGTCCATTTTCTTACCTGTGTCCGCGCTTAAATTCAAAAATCAGTATTAGAGAAACCGTGACTGTCAGTTATCAATGTTTTGAAAAGGACTATTTTGGTCTTTTAATGGCTATGTGAAATTACGCTGACAGTCCCTTTAAAAGTGAAATTACTCTGACAGTCCCTTTAAAAGTGAAAAGTTACATACTTGGTGAAGATTTAACAGCAGTGTTGAAAGTGAACATTGTGGAGGGCTGGGACCAGCCTTCATTATTCCGAGCCTAGATACATAGACACTAGATATATAGATAGATAGATAGATAGATGGATAGATAGATAGAAGATAGATAAATAGAAGATATATAAATAGAAGATAGATAAATAGATAGATAGAAGATAGATAAATAGATAAATAGAATATATATAGATAGATATAATAACAATGAAATTGTTGTGCAATCTTTTAATGTCTTTATAGATTCAGTCCATTTGGGCCAGCTGTTTGGCCGGCAATACGCAACATTTATTTGAATGTCTTGTTTTTTATATAGAGCATGGCTTGAGAACATAGATCTAGCTAAAAAACTAAAAAATTTTCTATAAAAGCCATTTAATACAAAATATGTAAACCACGCTAAGAACATTCCCGGGGTCTGAGGAGTTCCCAAATACAAATGTGTGGCAAATCGGTTATTGCATGCCTGAGTTATGATCGGCCATAAAAATAAGCATTACAAATAAAAACTGAGACACCAAAACAGAGATTACTATTTTATATATATATATATAAATTAATCTGTCATACCTAGTAGGCTTGGAATCCATGATAGAGAATACAGCAGATGAAGGCCGACCATGCACTTCGATATACTTCCTTAAAAAGTACACGATTAATAGATAGATAGATAGATAGATATAATACAGCAGATGAAGGCCGACCATGCACTTCGATATACTTCCTTAAACAGTACACGATTAATAGATAGATAGATAGAAAGATATAATACAGCAGATGAAGGCCGACCATGCACTTCGATATACTTCCTTAAAAAGTACACGATTAATAGATAGATAGATAGATAGATATAATACATTATACAGCAGATGAAGACCGACCATCCACTTCGATATACTTCCTTAAAAATACACGATTAATAGATAGATAGACAGATAGAATACAGCAGATGAAAGCCGACCATGTACCTCGATATACTTCCTTAAAAAGTACACAATTAATAGATAAATAAATAGATAGATAGAATACAGCAGATGAAGGCCGACCATGTACCTCGATATACTTCCTTAAATAGTACAATATTAACAGATAGATAGATAGCCAGATAGAATACAGCAGATGAAGGCCGACCATGTACCTTGATATACTTCCTTAAATATTACAATATTAACAGATACTGACATAGATAAATAGATATAATACAGCAGATAAAGACCAACCATGTGCCTCGATATACTTGCTTAAATATTACAATTTCGCAAGATAAAATTGATTGTGTTAAACAAGGAATATAATATTAATAGTTCATATCAAATATTTGAAAATAAAAAAGATGAAATGTTATAAATTTTATATAAAATATGAAACTAATTAAAGTTTTAAAACAAAATAGAATTGGACGATGCTATAAATGGATAAGTTTTAACTCTGCTCGTTATAATATCTTGATCTGAAGTTTACTAACTATATATATTAGGTCTGAAAACTTAGATATATGTTCTGTCACGTGCGGTGGGAGAGGGGGAATTGATCCAGGGGGGGGGATTGATGGATGAGGCACGTTAAGCTAGAGGTCCTGGGTTAAATTCTAGTGTGTCCTTACATTAGAACCCATTTTTATTTATTCATTTACTTTTTTTCGTATTTGTTATTTGTTATTTTTTAAGCTATGTATTTTAAGTGAAGTATAAATGATGTCTTTTACGATATTTTCAAACGGTTTTGAATAAGAGATAAAATATGAAAATATTCCATAACAGATAGGATGCACTTCGCTATAGTTGGTTGTACGTGAAGGGGGGGTAAGTGAACAAGTGAACAAAATGAACAAGTGAACAAGTGAACAAGTGAACAAGTGAACAAGTGAACAAGTGAACAAGTGAACAAGTAAACAAGTAAACAAGTAAACAAGTGAACAAGTAAACATGTGAACAAGTAAACAAGTAAACAAGTAAACAAGTGAACAAGTGAACAAGTGAACAAGTAAACAGGTAAACAAGTAAACAAGTAAACAAGTGAATGACAGTATTTTCGAAAAAAAATGTTTAATATAATGCAAAAAGGATTAGAATATTGGCAATATAGCTTATACCCTCCTATCCTAGTGTTAAAGGCAAACAGAGACTAATTGAACCAGAAGATATGGATTATTGGTTCAATATTTATATATTTATATATTTGGAAATAAATAAAACTTTTTCATGAGACGGTTTTTGTTGGAACTATGTTGAAGGATAAAGTTTCATTTAAATAAATTGGTTGAAATTGTTTTGGGTTGGTTTCTAAAATACTTTATCGAAATATATATTGTAATATTTTACAACTCAATTCCAATATCAGGTTGTAAGAAAAATGTATCATATAAGGTAGAACTTTACAAATATAACGTTCTACCCTTATCCTTTATGGAAATGTTTAAAAACCAGCTGCAGAGCAATTTTTTGTGTAAAAAAAGGATCCTTGTGTAGTTTCCTTCATATATCTATCTATGTAGTGAATATTGAATATGTATCTATCTATCTATCTATTTATCTGTGAAGTGAATATTGAATATCTATCTATCTATCTATCTATCTATCTATCTATCTATGTATCTATCTATCTATTTATCTATGTAGTGAATATTGAATATCTATCTATCTATCTATTTATCTTTGAAGTGAATATTGAATATGTATCTATCTATCTATCTATCTATCTATCTATCTATTTATCTATGTAGTGAATATTGAATATCTATCTATCTATCTATCTATTTATCTATGAAGTGAATATCGAATATGTATCTATCTATATATCTATCTATCTATCTATTTATCTATGTAGTGAATACTGAATATGTATCTGTTTATCTATCTATCTATCTATCTATCTATCTATCTATGTAGTGAATATTGAATATATATCTATCTATCTCTNGCAGAGCAATTTTTTGTGTAAAAAAAGGATCCTTGTGTAGTTTCCTTCATATATCTATCTATGTAGTGAATATTGAATATGTATCTATCTATCTATCTATCTATGTAGTGAATATTGAATATGTATAAATATATTCATGTCTACGAAGTATAGAATGGGTAGGACGGGTTGGATAGAAAAGAATCAGACAACCGAATATTATTCTTTTCATAAGTGAGTCAATTCACACCTTTACAATATTTATGCAGATATAAAGTGTTATCCACAAAAGATAAGACTGCAAAGACGACCCAAAACAATAAAATGATTTGAAGCTTGATTTTTGGTATTTGCATTCAATTGAGTATTTCGATGGTTTGCTAATGATAGAGCACAGAAAAAGCTAGTGTTGACCAAACAAAGAAAACGGACCAAACAAATTTTAATTCTTAGTGGATAACCCTGTATAGAAGAAAACAGGCAAGAACTATGAATAAGAAAGATTTATTTTATATAAATAACACGCTTTCAGGGCATTGATAACTTTATCATTCTATAGCACTCTGGGCCGTAGTAAATTTGAATTCGAACAGGACCGGCCCGGTTCCATATTCTGTACAGTACGTCGCCCTAACTAGACTCACATACGACAGGGGTCAATTTTCCTGGCATAGTCCCGTTGGAGGGCTAACTATGACAACTCTTATAGCGCGTTCAGAATTTTTACAGTACCCGGCCTTTTTGACCGACCCCACTGGTTTAGTCCACCGTGAAAGGGACTGTTGCCATAATTTTAGTTGATACTTCTTTTATAAAAATGATTGTACTATTCGATCATTGACACGCACCTCTGATCCTTCAATAAAAGTAAATTCAACCTAAAGTCTGACCGCGTCAACCTTGTTACACCGGCTAGTCCTATTGAGTGTCTGCTTTACTCAATGACCGGGCAATACAGTACAAACTGGGCCGGAAAAGTTGACCCGGCTCGGAAATTCAAATGTACTACGGCTGCCCGTGATGACCAATGACGAATGAGAAATCCCTTCTCTTCAGCTAAAAAAGGATTATTCTCATGGTGCGGAGACGATGAAGAGAATTTTGAGAATTTATTACAAGAAGAAAAAGAATCTTTTGTAAATATTATCTAGAGTTGAAAATTAAATTTAGAATTTTAGATTGAAATTTGTTGAAAGCGAAAATAAGAAATTGAAAAACAATTTAATTTGTATCTTCTAATTTGCAAATTAAAATCTCTCTCTCTGGCCCGCTTGCTATATTTAACAACATTGTTCTTAGTAATTTTAAGGACTTTGATTTAATAAAAGTGACTGTTTTCTAGGGACATTTCTTAGTTTTCAGGGGAAAAAATTGAGTTTAATTCTAGGTGAAAACTTTAAAATGGACTGGGTTTAACATATTCTCTAATTAAAAAGTTTTTAGCTCAGACTGAACTCTGATTAAATCCCAATAGATCATTTTATCTTGATAAGACAAATCTTAGCTTCAGAAAGAACTTTTCCATAAGTTTTATAAATATATATATTTATAAATGACCAGGAAATAGACCTCCTCAAACCTAATGTAAACACATTATATACTCTCTCACCTCCAGGGATCAACACAACAACAAAAATGTTTAAAATCAATTTTTTCAACAAGAACCAATTTTCGATTTAATATCGACATTATGGATTTAATAAAAAGTCTTAAAAGTTGATTAAAAAAAAAACATTTTGAAAAGAAAATATTTTTAAAGAAAATATTGCCCCCTGGTGAAGTATCCGAAAATAGTTTTGGTTTTATCATAAATACAGAAGGTAGGAAATGTAAAGCAATATTGACCAGTTACGAGTTTCTTTATAATTAGATTTGTAAAATCCTATTTCAACCACAGAGTGGTTTTTCTCTTTTATCTTTGTTATGTACAGGGTGTCCTATGGAACGTTAAAATATCATTTTTAAACTGCATATTGTGGTATTCATTGGACACCCTGATTTTACAACTTCTTAACCCTATCCCTAACACTATCAAATATACTGGTGGGGGATACCCCCCGTCTATTTTGGGTAAACCAGACGTCAGTCGGAATAGGGCTAACGGAACTTTGCTCAGTCCTTCTGTAATGTGTAATACATCTTAAATTCTCTTTGTCTGTTTAAATCCCCTGGACCCCCCCCCCCCCAGGTTTAGATGAAATACAATTCAGGTACGATTATTAAGAATTATTCATGTATTGTTTGTTTAAAGGGATTGTTAGGTAAATTAAGTAATTGAAACAAGTTTAATGTTTCTAAAACACTAATACATTGACAGAAAGCTTTACACATTGTTTTGAGTATATTTTGTTAAGAATATAGTTGAAATATTCTTTTCTTATTCAGTCAGACTCAAAAAACATATTAAACAATCTTAAGTTTATAATACACGCACCTCTGCCCCTTTAGTAAAAGTAAATTCAACCTATTTGAAGCATAAAGTCTGACCGCGTCAACCTTGTTACACTGTTAAAGGGACTGTAAGCGTAATTTCAAGTGACCTTCCAGTTTTAGAGTCGCATGTACACTAGCAAGGAGTGTACACTGTACAGTGTACACGGTAGCCCAGAGTCTCCCTGCACCACATCTGCATCTATACGAATAAGGGCATATCTATCTACCTTATCATTGTTTAACAGGTATTATTGTGAATCAGACATAGCTCTCTATACTTGGAACGTCACTAGAAATTAGGCATACAGTCCCTTTAAATTTAGAGATAAAGATATCGTCAGGGATATCTTGGATGGTTTCTGGCAAACCTTCAGATTTAATTTTAAACCCTCGAAATGTTGAATTGAATGGTTGGGACAAGTTTGCTGGCATGAATCTATACCAACACTTTCATCTGATCATGTCCAACCCTAAACTCCGTCTGAAAGTTGGGGATGAGTTTACAACCTGAAAGTAGGGCTGTTAATCGTTTAAAAAAACGATGGGTTTAAAAGATTAAACTGTTTGATTTTATCACTTAAAAAGCGATAAACAAAACAACTATGTGTTCGTATAGTTGAACATGTTTTTCGACATTTAATTTCAAGCTTACAACCTGAAAGTGGACATGTGTTGACCATAAATACAACTTCTAAAATCACCTCCCCCCCGTAAGTCATCTTTACCAAAACCTCCCTCGGAGAAAAACCAAACCAAAGCAAGTCTCTGTTCAAATTTATCTATACTCTCCAACAAAGGAACAACAAACAGTGAAACGTTTTACTAAGTGAAAGATCAAATCCATAAATATATTTGCAATCAACAGTTAATTCCACTTAAAAAACCGGGTTTATATTTTCAGAAGTATTTACAAATGCTTTAAACTATTCCATCAAACCCTCAAATCATAATCACTCCTTTTCACTCTGTCACGGAAAATTAGTATGATATATTTTAAATGTGCTGCGTATATCCGTAAATCACTTTAACAGAGACATTGTATATAATAGAAAATTGTCAATATTTTCAATCACTTTTGCCTAAAAAAGGAACTACCATTGTGAATTAGACATACCTCTTTAATTGTAGTGTAGGGTTAATTGAACCTTTAAAAACACTCCCTTTAAAGACTTACTTTGCTTCTCCAAGAATATTTTTTGCCAGGCATGAATAATTGCCAAAAGAGGAGGAGGAGGAGGCGTCCAACAGTACCAAGTAGTTCTTTGCTTCAGACTCCTTGACAAAATTAAAGGGACTGTGAGTGAAATTTCAAGTGACTCTCCATGCAAGGATGGCACTGCCTGATTTACAATGGTACCCTTAAAACTTTAATCTGATCAATAATGTGGAAGATACCGTTGTTTTAATGACTCGAATAGTGTTTTATCTGTGCGTATTGCTCATTATAAAACAAAAAATGTGCAAGTCACTTTCGCAGATAATAAACAGTTAAAAGAAACAAAAAGATTCAGACAAATCAGACAAAGCTTTCAAGGGTGCTGTTGTAAACAGGGCGGTACTGATATCTCTGCATGGAGGGTCACTTGAAATTAAGCTTACAGTCCCTTTAAGTAAGGAATTCTGGCTGAAGAACATTTTCACAATGTTTAAATTATAAGAAGTTGTTTTTGGGTGAACATTGAAATGTTTAAAATGTTTAAAATTCAGGGCACGTTTTATCTTGAATAATGATCGCTAAATTATGGAAAAATAAATGATTTTTAGGGGACAGAGAATAAAGAAACTGATTCTTGTTACAAACTTAAATTCAATAATCCCTTTATGGCTAAATGGTTAAAAAAAAGGGGAGAGTTCTTAAAAATATATACCCCTTGTAAAGGGGAGAGTTCTTAAAAATATATACCCCTTGTAAAGATGCATTATCTGTTAAATGAAGGTTGAAACAGACTTTTCTTTTGTGTAATCTTTGACATTTTTTATTGTAATTACAATTTATATAAACAGTTAAAGAAATTACCTCAAGCTTGGATTTTCTAATCTCTTAAAGCTTTAGATATTTCAAACTATGAATTCTGTTATTTAAATAATATTTAAGTATGAAATATCAAAGGTTTACACCATATAACTTTGTGGCAAAAAAAAATAAAATATATTTTAATGTTTTTAGAAACTTGTTTACCTTAATTTTAACTGTGTTTGACGGGAAAACTTGCTGAGTGTTCTTATGCCAGGTAACTACAGGTTTAGGTTCTCCCTCGACCTCACATTCTAACCGGACTTCTCCTTTAACATTAAACCTGTTAACCTGTTGAAGGTTCTAATGCTAGGTGACTAAAGGTTTAGGTTCTCCCTCGACTTCACTTTGGAACCGGACTTCTCCTTAAACATTAAACCTGTAAACCTGTTGAGAGTTCTTATGCCAGGTTACTACAGGTTTAGGTTATCCCTTAACCTCACATTCTAACCGGACTTCTCCTTTAACATTAAACCTGTAAACCTTTATCTAGCTGAACCTCTCCTGAAACATTTATCCTGTAAACCTTATCTATCTGAACCTCTCCTTTAAACATTTATCCTGTAAACCTTTATCTAGCTGAACCTCTCCTTTAAACATTTATCCTTTAAACCTTTATCTAGCTGAACCTCTCCTTTAAACATTTATCCTGTAAAGCTTTATCTACCTTAACCTCTCCTTTAAACATTTATCCTGTAAACCTTCATCTAGCCTAACCTCTCCTGAAACATTTATCCTGTAAACCTTTATCTAGCCTAACCTCTCCTGAAACATTTATCCTGTAAACCTTTATCTAGCTGAACCTCTCCTGAAACATTTATCCTGTAAACCTTTATCTAGCTGAACCTCTCATTTAAACATTTATCCTTTAAACCTTTATCTAGCTGAACCTCTTTTTTAAACATTTAGCCTTTAAACCTTTATCTAGCTAAACCTCTCATTTAAACATTTATCCTTTATTTACCTTTATCTAGCTGAACCTCTCATTTAAACATTTATCCTTTAAACCTTTATCTAGCCTAACCTCTCCTGAAACATTTATCCTTTAAACCTTTATCTAGCTGAACCTCTCCTTTAAACATTTATCCTTTAAACCTTTATCTAGCTGAACCTCTCCTGAAACATTTATCCTGTAAACCTTATCTAGCTGGAATTCACCTTTGAACATTTAGCGCAGATTTTAAACTTTCACATTTCTTCTTAGATAGTGTACAAGTAACTATAGAATTCATACAAATATTTAATGTAATTTTGAAAATTAGATGTATAATTTCTTCAGCAAACCACAGGCCTTAATTTACAGTATGTTATAGCAAAATCGATCTGTTAGTGTTGAGTATTAAACTTGAATATCCCTAACAGCCGGGCCCTGGTTTATTTGGCGTATCGTCCTGTTTTGCCTAGTATTGTCTATTTGTGTACAATACAGCTCTAGCTGTAAAAAAGTTGGTCCTGGACCAACCTTAATGAATTTAAATGCCTATCCCTGCACTGGTTCAAATTTAAATCACCGATTCAAATTTTTCTTGAATTTATAACTTTGAAGGTTCAAATTTGAATCTGCAGTTGACAATTCAGCCACGTAGCTCAAATTAACTAAATTGAAATGAATCAAAATTTAAATTGATCCATATAACTAGCATAAAAATCCGGCTTTGTCTTGAATTTTCTGTTTACAAGTTGACACATTCAACTTAGAATCTTTAAACCTAACTAAGAACATTTCTATTGTTCTTCCGAGTTCCTGAATCAAAATTTAAGGCCAAATGTTCTTTGAGTTCCTGAGTTATGATCAGACATACAAAAAAACAAACAGAGATTACTACTTCATATATATATAGAGTAGATTGGGAACCCGGCGCTGCATTGCCCGGGTTATTTATAGCTACTTCCGCTGCTTTACCAGGAAACTAAATTTTCGCTTTAAGACTACTTAACTTAGAATCTCAAAACCATGCTACAAGCACATTTCCAGGGTTCTACAGAGTTCCTCTATCTAATTTTTCAAACAATTAAGTCAAGGGGTTCCTGAGTTATGATCGGACATACAAACACACAAAGAGATATGACTACTTTATATATATATAGATATGCAATACCTTGATGCTGTTGAACTTGTTTATCTTGAGAGCTGGATATTTGAGGAGGATCTAAATATAATTTATCTTTTAGTATTGGCCAAACCCAGTCTTTTTTGTCTTATCAGTCTAATTGAAGAAGTGCCTGGAGTTGCCCGTGGATTATAAAAATATTAGAATTGGAAAAATTATCGAATTTTGAGAAAATGTGTTTATGCAGAACATGTCGGCAAATTTGGTTCAGCCGCGCATTTAACTATATTGAATTTATTAGAATTAATATTGTATTTTAAGCTTTATATATACTATAGTACACTCCTTTAGTTTTTACTCAAAGGTTGCAAAGCTTTTCCGCAAAAAGCGATAAGAATTTTGAAAAAAAAAGTTCAAAACAGGTTCTTCAGAGCCCAAAAGTTATGACAGGGTATCATTATAAAAATTAGTTATGTAACCTGAGTTTCACGAATGGGGTTAGCAGTTTTGTGGATGTCAATATTTTTGTTATAAAATAGTATTACATTTAGTTTCGTCATTTTCTCAAATTTTTTAATATCTCTGAAATCAAAATCTCCACCAATGTTAAGACCCCAAAAAGGAAACTCGGGAGTTTCGTTCAACGACAGATACGCTTTCAAATATAAGTCTCAGTGTTCTAATCTGTAGTATATGTCTAGGGGTTCACAATGTATAAGCAAGTAAATGAGGTGACATTAAAGGCCAAGGGGTTGCCACATTTAATAGTTGACTTTTCTGACGTAAAAATCTACGTCACATAAATTACATTAAATAGGGATCATTCATTTGGCGTACCGTCCCAGCTTGCCTTACATAGTAAGAAATGGTAGTGTACATCTTGCTCTAGCTGGTTCAAAGTCTGCCAAACAAATTCTTACACTTTCTTTACTAAGAATATCTTTTACAAAAGATTATTAAGTTTTTTTTTTTTCAAAATGCAAATGATGTTGATCCCTATTTTGGGTAACTTATATACTTCTAATGTTTATTTCAAGTTTCTTCGAAACTCTTGAAAACTCCCCGTCTTCCTTCACGGGGGGATTCAACTATAATTAAACGGTTTAAACATCTTAATGTATAAACTTAAAAAGCAAACTATAGAATGCAAAAATAGTGGTTTTACATGAAGTTTATTCTGAAGTCAAAACAGTTCAGTAATTATCCCTGGATCTAACAGTTATCTTTCGTCATCTGAAGGGTTAAACTATCTTCTTTTGTTTTTTCTTTTGAATTTCCAATTTGATTGGAAACCAAAGGGATAACTCAAACCAAAGGGATAGCTTCAACCAAAGGGATAACTTAAACCAAAGGGATAACTTAAACCAAAGGGATAACTTAAACCAAAGGATAACTTAAACCAAAGGGATAACTTAAACCAAAGGGATAACTTTAACCAAAGGGATAACTTAAACCAAAGGGATAACTTAAACCAAAGGGATAAATTAAACTCAAGCCAGCATTTATACCTCAAATTTACTGGTAAATCCAAAAATATCAAAGGTTTGCACCATCAAGTTGCTAAGATATAAGGATTATGAAATTTGAGTTTGTGACTATGACTCATTTCCTTTTTTACTACAATCTTGCACAAGAGATTCTATTCAAGTGTAGATTTAATACCCAAATTCTTAAATTTGAAAAGTGCTAGAAATTAAGTTATAAACTTTTAAACAATTTGCTTAAAAATGAAATGTTACCAGGATTTCTACATTTGAAATCCTCCTTCAAACTTAAATTCATTTAGACAATCTTGTAGATAGATCTAGTTTTCTTCCACTTCTACTTTAAACTTAAATTCATTTAGACAATCTTTTGGGGAGGGTTTAACCTCTAAATTTTCTATTCAATTTTTTTAACAATGTTTTCTTAAATCTAAAATTTAGTTTCTGATATTTTTAATATTATGGGATATACAAGTTACAAGTAATCTTTGAATTTTATATTTTTTATCATAATATTATTGTTTCAGTATATATTTACAATTTGTGTGCATCTAATATGAATAAAGTTTAGTTATTCTTAAGAGAAAATTATTTTGAAAAGAAAGTTAGGACACGCACCTCTGACCCTTTAGTAAAAGTAAATTTAACCTAGTCTGACCGCGTCAGTCTTGTTGCACCGGCTAGTCCATTGAGTGTCTGCTTTATTTACCCAATGTCAGGGCAATACAGTACCAACTGGGACCGAAAAAGTTGACCCTGCTCGGAAATTCAAATGTACTACGGCTGCCCGTGAGGAAGTTCAATTTACCTTTTTGTAATTACAATTACATTAAATGAAATATACAAATGAAAATTTATCATGGCGGCCGCAAGAGAATAATTTAAAGATATTCCTAACGCGGCTTTATCTAATCAGGCCCCTAGTCAGGATTTTCCCAAGGGGGGGTGCAAAGTAGGGTGTTGAAGTATGGGCCCAGGATCACAGAGTGAAACGTAATTTACGAGGCGGAGGGTGGCTATGAGAACTTGTAATTTAGCTTAATTTTATGTTATGTAGATTATTTTCTAATAATTGTCAACAACATAGTGGTTTAAGCGTGAATTCAATGCTATACAGTGACAATACGATTTTCCCTGAATTTTATGTTTCATATAGTGTTACACATGTAGGGATGTTAACGTTTTTATTTTTTTTTTGAAAAAACGATCGTTTCGTTATTAAAATGACGACGAAAAATCAAAAACAAAACGATTGTTTGTTTTTGGAAAATGACCATTTTCAAAATGATTGTTTTTAAAATGATTGTTTTTAAAAACTGTCGTTTTGTTTTCTAAAAGTCCAAAACGAGTGGGTCTTTTATAAAACCAATTGATAAACAAAACAAAAAACGATCCTTTAACGATAGTTTTCAAAAACAATTAACAACCCTAACACATGAAAGTTTTTAGCTCTAATTTTACAATATTGGATAAATGTTGCTAATTTTGATATTACTACTCACGTTCACTGATTTTAAATTATCTGGTCAAAATATTGAAAATATGAAGCTGAGGCAATGTTTCTCCAAAATTTGAAGAATTGAATTTTTGATACATACTGGAACATATTTGATAAGTTTATTTGTCGACATATGTGAAAGAACAATAAACCAGTTCGATTAGATTTTACCTGAGATAAGGACAAATATTTTTCAAAATAGATTTAATCTGTTTGGTCTGGGGGAACAAACAACTTTAATAAACAATTGCTTTGGAAGTTATATACATACAATAAACATGGTACATGAAATGATAACAATTTTGAAAACTTTAAATAGTAATATTTCAATTTTTCAAGAGAAGATTATATCAAGCAACTGCATATTCGTCGTTGCAGTCCCATTTTAGGAGAAAGGGGGGTGCACCTCACCTCTTGCACCCCTCCCCTGGCTACAGGCCTGTGTCACAACTTATTATGTAACTACTTTGCACAAAAACATTTATCTGTATGCTGCGCACTTTTATACAGAAAGCTACTTACATTGAACTGTGAGGAAGATGTTGGCTGCATGTGGTGCACCCACGCCATTGTCTGCCGTACAAGTGTACGCTCCAGCATCCCCCTGCTGGGTGTTTGTTAAACTAACACATGATCCACCAGTGCATTCAGCTCCGTACATCTTTCGATCAGAACCCTGTAACAGTGTTCAAGTTGGTGGGTATTTGTTTGAACCACTGCCGTTTGAACCATTGGTCACGTCTGAACTATTGTTCATTTGAACTACTGACATGATGTCATATCCTGTAGTTCAAACTATCACAATATTTGTTCATTTGCCCAGCTAGCAAAATAACCGATTTCGGTTATACCGCCTCGTATATACGACAGGCTTCGCCAGAGTTGGGCGGAGCTCCGATCATCATGTCCTGGTGTAGTAATTTCTTCGCCATAGCACTTACTATGGAGGGGACATGGAGTACATACTATGGAGGTATAGAAACCTCTCCGCTATCGTACATACGACATGGCGAAGACCAAAACACGGCGGAGATCGAATGTTAGCTGGGTGAACATCAGCAGTTTTATAATTTTAAAGATTGGCATGAGCATCAAAGAAAAGTTTGAATGAACAAAAAAATTTTGAAAGAAATAGTTCAAATGCAAAAAAAGTTCAATAGTATCCATTGCATTTGCTTAATACTTTTTTTTACAATCAAAGATTAGGGATCAAAAGCTTTATTATAGATTTTTTTCTCAACAAATTTTGGAAAGGCCTTTTTTATAAATAAGTTTTACTATAAATAGACAAATAAAAAATATATTCTTCAAAAAATTTTGATTCTAAACAACATTGCCCTTTGTAAATTTTCTTTCTATACTTATAGTTATTGAGATATTTAAAGAAAACAAAACTATGTTATAACCTTTAATGATTTTAAAACTTTTTTTTCAAGCCCTATAGATTTGAAATACATATAGATCGAAAGATTATTACAATTTCGTTAAATAGAGCGTTGCCCAAATTGACGCTTATTGTTGTTTAGTGCATTATTTTGCAGGTAAAATAAATTAATATAAAAACTTCGTTTTTTTCATCTGCAAACAGTATAGAAGTCGCAAGGTAACCAATCAGAGCCGGGGCAGTTAGAACATCTGACCAATCACAGATTAAAATTTATACAACTGGGAGGGCGGGAGGATAGGATGAACTAAAACGGGATATGAAACAAAATCTATAAAGTTTTGGTTTTTCTAGTCCAAACTAAAAAAACATTATGAAAATTTAAAGGATACTAAAGATGGTCTACCGTGCTTAAATAGATGAATTAGTCATGTTTTAAGTAGAAATTGACAATTATAAACGGAGAATAATTCATGGAAGACTGTTTGGGAGAGATTCGGAAGCCCTTTGGGGACGCGCAAGGTTCGGAAGCTGTGCGTGGGAGGTTGCCTTCCCCCCCTCCCAGGACATGTCGTTAATTAAAAGGCAAAAAGTGTTAACTTAGGATTACTCAAAATTGATGTAAAATATATGTTTATTTTAGAGGCTTTCTGAGAGTGAGCAAGCATTGAGAATCATTTATAGATTGAAATATTTTTGGTCTAAAAGACAAAAGTCGATTTGTTGTAAAATACGCATTTAAATTGGTAATGTCGTATACCATGTGTATAATTGATTGCAAAAAAGATGAGTTAGAATTTTGATGAATGAAGAACTTTGTAACTTTGTTTTTGTCACAAATTGCAATTTTGTACAATCCTTATTCCAACCGAATGTCTTTTAAATCTGATGTTTTAGACCTTTGATATGTATAGCTGAATAAACTTGTCTTTTTTGAGATATTTTTTAGGCAATGAGTCCTAAAGAAAATGTTTTGTTAACCTGTTTGGTCCATGTAACTGTTGGTTTACCTGTTTGGTCCATGTAACTGTTGGTTTACCTGTTTGGTCCATGTAACTGTTGGTTTAACCTGTTTGGTCCATGTAACTGTTGGTTTACCTGTTTGGTCCATGTAACTGTTGGTTTACCTGTTTGGTCCATGTAACTGTTGGTTTAGGATTCCCAGATACTTTGCACTCTAAGAGAGCATCTTCACCCTGCTTTAGGGTCAAGTAAGCAGTTTCTGGAGTGCTTAGAACTTGGGCTGGAACTAGAAAAAGAACACGGTTAAAGGGACTGTAAGCGTAATTTTGAGTGACCCTCTATGCAAAGATGACAATGCCTGATTTACAACAGTACCCTTGTAAGCTTGATCAATTTTTTTGTTTCTTTAAACTGTTTAATTTCATTTGCAATTTCTCTCCGAAAGTGATTTGCTAATTTCTTGATATAAGACGCAATGGAGAAATCACAGAAAAATACTTTTTGTGTCAGTAAAGCTACTTTATCTCACACATTTTGATCATATTGTATTTCTGAAAGCATTCAACAATTTACCATTAACAATTTTATGTTCCAAGATTTCTATTAGTTCTACATGTTTTTAGAGAGAAAACAACGATATCTCCTTTATCATTGCTCAGATGAAGGTATAAATGGTACTGAATAGTTTGGACTAGGGCAAACAACTCTTTTATTTGGGATCATCAAATAGATGGCAACAGAGAAATGGATGAATTATGCACGACGTCCCAAGTGTCAAATATAACAAGGAAAACGAAACTTTCTCTCATCAGTTGACATGTTTTCCAAGATTAAATAAAAAAGCGTAAAAACAGAAACTGTAGAACACATAAAATTGCACTTATTTTACTGTAAGAAAAGCACTTTATTCTAAAATTATCACTATTATTGATGATTTTGTCGGACACAAAAACTGAATTGACGCGTCAGAATACAACTGTACTGAGAGTGTACAAATTCTAAGTTGCCAAGAATCTATCTTGGGATCACATAACAATACATTACGTTAGGAGTCCCTTTTAAGGGACAATATTAATGAGCCATGAGTTGATTTCCTGACTTTAAGAACTAATTATATTGATTTTATCGTTATGCATGTATTAAACCTTAAACATTAAATGATTTATTATCAAAATTATTCTCTTGACTTTGGTTTTGTTTTTCTAAAGTTTTCTGTAACAACTCTTCCTGGAGAGTTCTACTGAGTGCCAACATATGGTCCATCCCTTTCAATTTATTTAAGTAATAAATTAGACACAATTTTGTAAGGACTTTGTATTAAAATTCTTGTATATCTTGCAAGTCCAAAATTGTTTTTTATTAAAAAAGATATGACTTACAGGAACTGTAGACTTATTTTTGCGCGTGGCATGTCCGATTCACAACAGTACCATTTGAAGCTTTTACTACTGATCAAGAATGAATGAGATATTCTGGTTTTATATTTGAAAATTTATTATTTTAACTTGTGAAATAATAGACATTACCTAGAATATCCAGGGTATGCTCAACAGAGATTAGGTTCGAAGATCCAGAGATTGTTGAGATCTATTCAGGAAATCCAATGTTAGCTTGAAAATTGCAGTAATGAATCAAAAATTATTGAACCACATTTGCGCCGGCCGCGTGACTTTTAAAACTTATATTTTATGTATAATTTAGCCAGCTTGGGTATCCGTAGGTTTTTTTGTACAAAATAAACTTTTCTTTGTTTTTTTTAACTGCACAAAAGATATGTTCTAAAAAGTGCCCTATTTGCACGCATACTAACTTATCAAAATGTTTGAATTTATCAGATTTTGTCTATTAAAGATTTATTGATAATGAGCTGATACAAAGGATGCTTTTTTATATTTTCATTTTTTGCTATGTGTTTGTATTCTTTATTCTTGAAACAATTTATGCCTTTGAATACTGTTTCTAAATGTTAGTTGGCCCAAATAAATTCTTATGTAAATTGTGCGCAAAATAGTTGAAAACTTGTGTCAGGATTTAGATTCAAATATTTTCTTTTGAACCTTTGAAAAATGTTTGAAATGTTTTGTATTTTAGAATAGTGTGTTTATAGATGGACATGGTTTTGTGAGAAAGAACAAAATTTAACGTGAATGATAGCGTTGTTTACAAAATAAAATAACTATTTAAGATCATCCCAACGATCTTGATAATAAACTTTTTTTAAAAATATGTTTTTTTTGGGTAAAAAAACAATTTTACTGAACAATTGGTCAGTGAGAAAAAGAGCAAAAGAGATAGAAAATGAACAACAATTTTTAGAATGAACAAAATCAATTTTTTAAAGATTGAAAAAAAGTGAACAAAGTTGTTTCCAAAACGATAAACGAACAAATAAAAAAAACTGAATAGGCCCATCTCTATATGTATGGCTGAAAGAGCTGGACAGCGAAGGGAACTTTTAGATGATTTATCCCCTAGCCCATCTTCTATACATTATTCAAATATATTTCTAGCTCTATATCAAAATTCAGGCACTGGGCGCTAACATTTAAACATTTACAACAAAGTTTGATTCTAAAAATGAAAATATCATTTGATTTTAAAGGGACAGACCGGCTATGTATGGTAGTTGAACTTAAGTATGCAGTGCTGTGGAAAGCTTCAAAGCGCAATTTCGACGTTCAAAACTCCTACTTTGGGGGTGTATACGTTTTCAGAATCGGTCTTTTTTATTATTAAATTACGACGACGAAAAATGTAAACAAAACAGTAAATTAATTAGTTGTTTAGGAACCGGTTGAGAAAATAAAAATTAATCTTATCATGAAAATTCAATTATTAGTTTCTTTTTTCTGATTATTATAGTTTCTCATTATTCACAAAGATTTTCTGCAGATTTTCTGGAATTATTATTGAAAAGACGACATTTGAAGAAATTCAATATAATGATGAAAACGAAATAATTGATTCTAGCATTGATTTATTGACAAATTTCTTTTGAGAAATATGTTCCCAACCTTCTAATTATAGTTTATTATATAATTTTTACTCAATTTTTCGTCGTCGTTTTTTAGTAATATAAAAAAACCTATTCTGAAAACGTATCCACCCCCAAAGTTGGAGTTTTGAACGTCAATTTTGCGCTCAAACTCAGGATTTACAGATCTTTAAAAAGTTTTATCTGTATCAAATGAATCCTAAAGAATTTGTCCACAACACTGCATACTCAGTTTAACTACTTTACATAGCCGGTCAACCCCTTTAAGGGTAAAATCATAATAGGATTGAAACTTCTGTAAATAATAATCTTCTAGCGGATTCACTGGGTGACTGGAGTTACAATTAAACAAATTTATTACTGTTGATATTGAATTAAATGAAGTGCTATCCATCAAGTTTGTTCTAGTTTTGTCGTTTTTAGACATTTTTTTTAAAATATCCAATTCGTTTTTATCATTAGCGTGTCCCCTATCTTCACTTCTTTAAGAACTTTTGCAAAAATTTGTTTTATTGAAATTTTAATTTTAGTTGGCAAAAATATTTCCAAATTTCAAAATACAAACCGTAAAAGCTAAAATAATATGCAATTTCAAATTTCTTATTTTTCTGTTTGATTCAATTCATGTGTTTTGTATCAATTAGATCCATCAATCTTTATCAGATTTTTCGTTTGACCTAACAATTGTTTAAAATAAAAATATCATTTATTCAGTAAAAAACCGTAATTTTTCATTTTTATTTTGTGGCCTATCTATAGTTGTGATTCTCTGTTGTTAATTGTTCTATCCGAAGACGCGTAAATTTAATTTTTTTTTTTAATTCAAAAGCTTCCAGTGATTGGTTTGTTTAATTCCAATTTCAATAACTTAAGAACCCCCTAAACGATTTTCGTCAACTTTCGATTGGGACCTCAGCAGAACAACAGAAATGTTCTTTAGTAAAAGATTAGTTTACAGACAAAGCGGGGTTCCCAAACTAATGAACAAATGAAAAAAAAACTTTCAAAACTGTTTCTGTTGGATTTTTCCCTGGCAGACGTATTCCCCCTTGTCCTTGTTCTCGATGTCTTTGATAAAGAGGGAGAAGAGGTCGAGGTTGGTGGAAACAGTGATCCTTGGGTCAGGACTCAACACCAGTCTCTCAGTTGCCAACACCTAGCAGTTCATGTTCATCAGAGACTGAGTCTAGCCAGTTCAAATCATAATCACCAATTCAAATATTCATAGATTTTTAACTTTTATTTGGTGATTCAAGATTTGAACCACTAGTATGTAGTTTAGCAACCTTGCTCAAATTCATTACATTCGGTCCCGTGTTTCACTTTGTAGTTTGAATAGCTTGTGAACTGTTTTACATTTTTTTTATACTAAGCGTTCTATCTACCTTTCATATTGATCTACTCTGTCCCGATGCATTAGGGTTAAACTATAATATGTAAATTCTTAAAAGCTATAATGGAATGGCAAGAGAGACCCTCAGAATACCCACCGGTTATATTAATTTAAAAAATCCTTCAAAAGTTTTAATTAGGTCGAATGAATCTTTCTAATATAAATATAAATTTAACAACTTGGATCGACTTTGACGTTCAACAAAATTAGGAAAAATTATCTTAATTAATTTATTTTTGATAATTCATTAGAATTATACTAACGTCATATCCCCGTCTCCAGACAATATGACGATCACCAAGGTTCAAAACACGACAATGATTGTTACTTCCTCCATGGATATCTAGATATATGAATATTGTTACGTTATCCATGGATATCTAGATATATAAATACTATTACTTCCTCCATGGATTTCTAGATATATAAAACTACTATTACTCCCTCCATGGATAATTAGATATATAAAAATACTTTTATTTCCTCCTTGTATTTCAAGATATATGAATACTTTTATTTCCTCCTTGGATTTCTAGATATATGAATATTATTAAGTTCTCCATGGATATCTAGATATATGAATACTGTTACTTCCTTCATGGATATCTAGATATATTATAAGAGGGATGAAGATAATTACCCCTGTCAAATACATCTTCAGTTCAGAACAAAGAGATTAAAAAAAGAATAAAAGGAATATTATTATTCAGATGCAGGTGTATTCATGAGTGCAACGTAGTTGAAGCTAGGAAAACGGTTCAACTAGTTCTTTCGATGTAGTTCAACTAGTTCTACGTTGTTCAGCTACCTCTTGTGACTCATTAAATCTTGTAAAATGAACACTGTTGGACATTTGTTAATAAGATTTAAAATAATTTTTTTCCTGATACAAAAATAAAGTTTTTTTTTTTTGTAAAATGGGTCAAATTTATGACATTTTCTTTTTTGTCCCTCTTCTGATAGTAATGGACAAAATTGGTTTGTTTTAAAAAGGTTTTAACTTAAAAAATGTATAACAAAAATATGTTTACAAATTTCAAAATACACTTAAACTAAAACCACTGGTTTTCTCTTATATTTGTTCTGAAGATAAAAATATTTTAAGTTAAAAAAGAAAACTTTAACCGCAGTTTTAAAATGTGGGGTAGTTTTTTTTGAATACTTAAAATAAAAGCCAAAAAAGGTCTCCTACCTCCCCCCCCCCTCTCCTGTCCACCTTATTTTCTTAGCATTCATGTAGTTTTCTAATATGTAATTGAGTTATTATCTGTATTAGGTTCAGGGGTCATATTAATATATATTCAATTATTAACAATTTAACAAGCATTATAATAGATATAAGTGCTCTGTTACTATTAATTATATCTGTATAAACGAGATTATAAGATTTAGAAAGATTACACTAATATGATAATCTCCAGCTCTTTAACCAATTCACAGAATTTTATTTTCATCAAAATAGTTTAATTTTTAATATTTCAAGGAATAAATAAATTAAAAAAAACGCCAAATTTATTCATGATTTTTTTCATATTTTTAAAAATGGGAAATATATTTTCTTTGTTTAATATTCTAATTTAATATAATAGAAAAAAATTGAATAGAACTATCCGAACATATGAAAACTTGTTTTTTCAATATCTTTTCAAAATAACATGATCATTGATCAACCATTAATAAGAATTAATCAAAAATCAGAGATTTTAATTTTAATAATCACGAAGATTGATGATCAACATGTTTTTAATCATAACTTTTTGAGAATCAAGTCAATTACAAATTTCACGGAAAATAAGAAAAATAAGGTTCTTTAATCTCAAAAATCTTGAAAAAAATTTGATCTCAAAATATTATTTTATAGAAGAGATAGAATGATTTTTATCAATTTTAATTTGATAAATCATGAAATACAATAATAAAAGTAATAAAAGTCAAGCTTTCGTAAAGAACAGAATTTAAACAATTAGGAAAAGTACATATTAATACGTAGAGAACAATAAAACAGAGAACATTTTCAGAAACAGTTTAAGGAGAAAAAGAGAAATGTAAAATAGAATTTTTTTAAAGAAAAGAAAAGAAGCAGAAATTAAGGACAAATAACTGGAACTGTTCTTGTCATGTTGATTTGCCCTTTAACACTTTAGTTTCAGTAGAAGTAAATATTTCCATTTACTGATAGTGCCGATTTGATTTGCATTTATTTAAAGCGGGGCACAACCGATTTACAACGATATACTTTAAACCTTTATCTGATCAATTATGTGTGAGATATCCTGCTTTTTTAGCTTTAAATGGTTTAAATCTGACAATTTCCACTATTTTTCTGCAGCAGAAATCCGGGGATCACTCGTAGGACTTTTCAATTGAAAATGTTCAAGTTTTAAAGTAGAAATTATGAATATCTCATTCCTTTATGATCTGAAAACGTTTTATACCGTTGTCAATCTTTAAATGTTCACAAATGTTACGTCTAAAGTGAAAAGCATAAAACTCTGATCAGAAAAACTAAGTTTGAAATATCAGGTTGTAAAGAAATAGGGATTAGAACATTTAAGTTTGTGGCGAAGACTCAATTCCTTGTATTTGCGGGAATATGCTTAGTGAAACAAGGAGGGATAGTAGAATGCAACTTATAATAATTATCAATCCTAATTAATAAGTTTGTGTTACACTAATTGTAAAGGAACAGGGTCAAGGTTTATTTTGCTCCAGGTTAAAAGTTTTATTCAACTTTTCTTTCATGAATGCAGAAATAGTTTATCACAAAATCTTAAAGAAATGTAATTTCAAATTATACTTCACTTAAAAAAAAGTCAATGCCTGATTCACTACAGTAGGCTAATGTTAAAAATATTCTGAATTCTGAAAATTCCTCCGTTGCTTCTACTGCAGAAACGCGCAAAATCCCCCCAACAGCAGAGAAGCCATGCAAACAAAAGTAAAATATGTTGAAAGGTGAAAAATAACTAATTGATACTTGATTAAATGAAACTGTGAACGCACTTAAACTTTCGTCACTATCGTTGTATTGTATACATATTTTAGAATATGCAATTATTTATTTAAACAGTAGTATCTAGAAAGATTGTACTAACAAAAACAACACTAATTTGTCATGTACACATCAAACCCCAAATATTTATATTCAGATAAACTAGTGATAACCAGAAAATCTGGAATAGGAAACACTTCAGTATTACTTCTTATTCTAAAGGAATGGAGTCTTTGCCACAAACTCTGATTTTCTAAACCCTATATCTTTGGATTCCAATGTCATAGACCTTAGATATTTCAAACTATGAATTCTGTTAGATCAAAAAATATAATTTTGAAATATCAAAGATTTAAGATATAGATATAGGGATTATAAATTCAGAGTTTGTGGCAAAGACTCAATTTCTTTTCTGGTTCTCAGTGTAAAAAATATTAAAGAACAAAAACTATTAAGTTTGTTCCTTTTTGGGCAAAGGAAACGAGTCATTGCCTCAAACGCTGATTTTCTAATGACTTTATCTTTGCAACCTAATGTTGGATATTTCAAACACTTATGAATTCTGTGAGATCAAACGTTTTACACCATCAGGTTGCAAAGATATAGGAATGAAAACATTATAAATACAAATCAATTAATATTAGTTCATATATACCATTAAATTTTCGTGAACATTCTCTTTAACATATATTTTCTTACTTTGAATGATGACCAGGGATAGAATCGAAGAATAAGAATTGGCCAACGTTCTTCGCATTTTTCAACCTTTGTGCTCTAACGTTGGTTTAGTTCAATAACCAACCTTTACCGAATCTAGATTATAATCTATTTATATTACTGGGAAAACCAAGAAAATAAAGAACATGACGAGTACAAGATTTCATCTGTTTTTGTGGAAAAAAGTTTAAATGTCACATTTGACGGATGGCGGAACAGATTTCCGACTTTAACATTAAATAATTAATCTCAAAATTTCCAAATCTACACGAAATATTTGTATTCCACAAAGAAAGATCATTTTTGAAAAAGAAGTCTTATTTTATATTTCAAACAGAATATATTGTCATTGGCATTGGTGGGGTTTTCATTGAAGTAAATAAATGATACTTTTTCCAGGAATATTTACATGATTATACTCCTTCCTACTGCTTACAGATTCACTCGATTTTCTTGCGGATTTCTTGTTTAAGAATTCCCGTATTTCTTTTGGCGGATTTTTTCACTCAGCGAAAATAATAATTTTTGTAAAGTTCTAAGTTGTGTCCAAGATCCAATGGCGCTTTATAATCAGAAGTATTAAAGAATCACGTTGAAATCCATGATCAATGTTTTTTCTATATTCTGTTAAAAATCTGATTTCTGATTTTTAATCAACACCGGTTGGAAACGTGAGAGCGGGAGGTAGTTCTCCGATGGTTACGGAGCAACTAAATCTCCGGAGGATGGATAGAACCCGGAAAAGGATGGTTCAACTCCGGCCCGATACCGGAGATACGCAGACACCATGAACCAGATCGTCTCAAATCAAGAGTCATGAAAACATGGAAAAATTGTATACAAACGTTGTCAAATTCAAATACATACATTTTCTTTTGTGTAAAAATCGCATTTGCAATTTTAGAATGTAATTTGACTTTGATGGTTTCAAATTCAGTTGAAAGTTGATTGCTTGAACATAAACTAAGTTTATATATACTTGGCCCGGCTGCAAAAACTTTAAAACAATTTAGAAACATTTTTGAAAAAAGAAAAATAAAAGTAAATATATATTTTTTTTAACATAGTTAGTAAAAGGAGCGGTTTACGCATTTTCAAGCTACTCTTATTTAAATATACAGTTGTGAACCATACCCCATAATTTACTCTGGTGTAAGGTCGTCTCTAACAAATTGTACCTCCGTTAAACCCTCCGTTCACTTTCCAAACCAAACATTTCCAAGGTCTCCGCGTAAATGTAAACAAAAGCCTCATGGAGCTAATAAAACTTAAAGTGCATTAAAAAGAAACAATTTAAACATAATTTCAGTGAATCATTTACGAATAATCAGTGAAATTACTTTAACCAAATGAATATTTATTTCAGAAGATTAAAAATAGCTTTAGAACTACAATTCAAACAACTATTCCCGTGCCATACAATTTTAGATCGTAAGTTCCTTATGTTTAATTCGCATTAATAGTATCTTTTAAACCTTTTTATTTGCCGATTCACAACAGTACCTTTTAAACCTTTTGTTTGCCGATTCACAACAGTACCTTTAAGCCTTTGTTCAATTCTCATTGATACATATTTCTTTAACCAATTGTTCGTTTACAACTATACTCATGTATTTTAGTTACACCCAACTGGTTCAATCTTTATTAACCAATAACAATTTGTATTTTGTTGGAAACTTTGTTACTTAAATATATTTTTCAAGAAGAAGTTCTCGTCTATGTATTGAGTATGGGAGTTGTTTATTCAGCCTATTCGCCTTTAGATTTGTCATACCTTGAGAAGCTTACTTAGGAAACATATACCCGGCTCCGACCGAAGTTTCCGCTATCTCGAGTTTCATTTCTTTAGCTCCATTTCCTCCCATTTCTAGCTCATACCCTTTGATTGGTTCACAACAGTCCCTTTAAGTTTTTCAGACTTAATTTATCTGCAACCCCTGAGGTTGTCTAAACTTTAGTTTACAAAAAAGTTTAATCTAATCAACTTGTTTCACTATGCAATTACAACACTAATTGAAAATGTGTTAAATTTGTAAACATTGCTAAATCAAAAAGTTTGCAAAAATGTATGGAATACAACTTATAAAAGTTGTTCGACAAAACAAAACATATTAGCTCATATTCCGTTAGAATTGGTTCATTTAAAACTTTTTTTTTGTACTTTGATGTGATAAAATCCATTTGGCGAAAATCCTGAACATTTTTTGAAAGCAAAAAATCAAGCAGTCACTTTTCTTATTAGCTTTTCCAATACCAGGTTTGCATGAGTCATCAGTGAAATGCCAGATCTACGATGAAGAGAGAGAGAGAGATTCTATACCGATTTGCCTCAGTGTTGATTGTTAAACACGGGAGACTACCGGAGTGTTTTTTAGCATAGATACAGATGTAGATACATATGTGTATTGTTTATGTATATCTGGGGTAAACACATGCGTAAAATTACATCCCCACTTTAATCTACTTACACTGATAATTACACCCATCCATCTCTGCTTTTATAATTATATTACTCCAGACTACCTCCTTTTCACGATATTAAACACGTTGTAATGCATACTACATGTTTAAAACTTTTAATTTTACAATTAGCCAGATTCGTTTTTCATAGATTGAAATTCTGCCATTAAGGAGATGGTATGAATTTTGGATATTTTTATACTCACGATCAATCAGAATTGACAGGGTTGAAATTACGGATATAAGATGGGTGTTTTTGAATGGAAACAGGTATCTGAACTTGCCGTTTAGCTGAACTATTGTTGACCATAAACATATCTCCTAACCCCCACCCTCATGTAATGTCGTCTTTACCAGCCCCAAATCCAAACCAAACAATTTCTCCGACCCTTCCTCTCTACCTAGACAAAGGAAAATTAAAGCAGTGAAACAATTTACTAAGTGAAAGATCAAATCCATGAATAACTTTGCAATCCATAGTTAATTCCACTTAAACAACCTAGTTTATATTTTTAGAAGTGATTACAAATGTTTTCAATTTTCCTTCAAACCCTCTAATCCTTAATCCTTAATAAGGAGTTT
This sequence comes from Eurytemora carolleeae, assembly GCF_000591075.1. Taxonomy (NCBI): domain Eukaryota; kingdom Metazoa; phylum Arthropoda; class Copepoda; order Calanoida; family Temoridae; genus Eurytemora; species Eurytemora carolleeae. The sequence goes on along the minus strand of NW_019397569.1, from coordinate 15,276 downwards.
ATTACCACGACACGAAAAACTAGTAAGATATATTATTAAATATTCAACTTCATACATACATTGTCATTTATTTTTTACAATACCTGCATTTTATTGCAGGTTTGAAATATATCAGTTTAAGTGTATGTTTGCATCTACTGTGTCCGAGTTAAGGATATTAGTCAGCTTAAGTCAACGAGTCAACGTATCATTTAATCAACCAGACTATTAGTCTTTTATCACCGACGCCTGCTTATTGTTTTACAACTAGGTATACATATTAACAGTTTATATGTTTAATAAGTAAGTAAATTATTATAAAATTCACATCAAACTAAAGTAAATTTTACGTTGAATTGATATTAACCATAATTCTTACTTTCCAAGAGCCATTAAGTAGAACAAAGCAGTTTTAAATTTTAACCAAATAAAGAAATTGAGTCTTTGTCACAAACTCTGAAGTTCTAATCCTTACCTTTTCAACCCAATGTCTTGGACCTTAGAATACTACATACTTTGAATTATGTTAGATCAAATAATCTAAGTTTGAAATATTAAATGTTCACTGCATGCATGTTGAAGAAATTTCTGTTCCGTAAAATAAAAAAAATGGAGCTACAGGATCACAAACCTTTCAGGAAGAACGCGTTCACGCACCCCTGACCCTCTAGTAAAAGTAATTTCAACCTAAAGTCTGACCGCGTCAACCTTGTTGTACCGGCTAGTCCTATTGAGTGTCTGCTTTATATTCCCAAAGTCCGGCAATACAGTACAAACTTGGACCAGAAAGGTTGACCCGGCTCGGAAATTCAAATGTACTACTGCTGACCGTGCGTTATCATCCATGTTTTAAGTAAGATATTCGTCTAGTATTTTGTTTGTTTTAGATACAGTCGTCGTCGTATATATCAATACAAAAAAGACGACTTTCGATTTAAATTTTTATTTATATCAAACTGTTAAACAGCAGTCAAGAAAAGCTGTCGACAACTTAAAAAGCTTCTTCCTTTGATTACTTGTAAACTTGTAATTCGAAAAAAGCTTGTTAACAATCAAAACTAAAACAAAAATGGTATTTATTGTATTAATATAATCACCTAGCACTGTATTGAAAAATGAATACAGTTGGTTTAAAAACAGTGAACAAAAAAAATATGAAAAAAATTAGATAAAAGCAAGGTTCTAAAGTTAATTGCAGTTGCTTATAATCTGCGTACATATTTAAACCAGTTCTCTCTGGGCGGAATTTGAAAACAAGAATGGGTGCATCAGCATTCGTTTAGTATCCGAGGAGGTTAAAACCATTAAATTTTGATAATTTTGATAATTCACATAATAGTTTCCTATGACCAGAATATTTCATCGATTTTTCATGTGAAAGATGGATCCCATGTCAGGATCGATATCCGTCTTGTGTTTGCATTACCACTCAGAGTGCAGTATACTGCAGAACAGAAGATGCGTAGACCTCTGAAATAACTTTCCTTGCATGATAACCTTGGATAAAAGTAACTATAGACCTAATTTCAAGTGTCCCTCCATTACAAAAGTGCTAATACAAATGTTTAAAGGGTACCCTTGTGAATACAACTTGAAACTTGTAAGTGGAAGAGTCAGGCTCTTTTAAATCCTTGTTTAATTAAAACAACATTTTTGTAAATTAAATTAAAAAAAAAAAATACTATAAAATATTTCTCACAAATCTAAGATTTAGACTTCGTAAAAGCATTTGATGTTAAAGATTTAGATATGAATTTAGTATTTTATTTATTTGAAACTGTTTTCATGTTTATATAATGGTTTGTGAGTGAGGAAATATGGATTTATGCATTGAAGATACGGATTTCAATAAACATCAAATCTTAAACTTGAAGGGTGAGGTGGGTTTTTACCTTTTAAAGAGTTATTACTGAATTTTAATGAATTTAATGAACTATCTACCCCCGGTTCAAATCTTGAATCAATGATTTAAAGTTAA
>NW_019397569.1:11145-13215 GCF_000591075.1 Eurytemora carolleeae | reverse complement strand
AAGATTTTAACCCTGTGTTTAAATTTTAACTCGTCGATTTCGGCGAGTTAAATATTTAACCACAGGGTTAAATATTTAACCTCACGGTTAAAGTTCAGGTTTAAATTAAGTCAGAAGTGGCATTTAACCATGAACTTAAAATTTAAGTCAAAACTTTTCGTTCTTTAGTTTTGGACTTTGGTTATTTTAAAGTGTGGTTCTCTACAAAAGCCACTGACGCATCTTACTGCGCACAACACTAAACTAGTGAGGTAGGTCAAATAGGCTTGTAAGGCGTAGTACAGTAAAAATTCTGGCCATTTACGTTAACACCGCGCCGGCAAAGGATAGGTAAGGGTTGGGCCGTTGCTTGCCCTACATCACTAAGGCAGTGCAAGGGGTGGGTCCGGTTCGAATTCAAATTGACCCTAGTCCACCATGACTGCAGGAAAAAATATAGGAATTATAAAAATTAAACATTTTTAACTTTAAACAACTACAACATCTTCCATATTATTGATCAAATAAAGGGTTTAAAGGTATCGTTGTGAACCTAGCATTGCCATCTTTACATAGTTAGTCACTTGAAATTACGCTGACAGTCCCTTGAAGCCATGAGGAAAAAATTCAAAATATGTTTAAATTTTGTCTGGTTGTATAAATGTGACATAATCTTTAGAATGTGAATATGTCAAGACAGTAATATAGGAACGTTCATCATTCAATATTCAATCCTTTAACACACACTGGACCAAACACACTTAAACATTTTTCTATCTGAACTTTCCCAGTTTAGCAACCTAGCGTGATCATATTTAAAACAAATTCTTTTCACAAACTCTGATTTTCAAGCCTTATATTTTTGCAACCTAATGTCGACGATCTTTGATATTTCAAACTTTGAATTCTGTTAGATCAAATAATCTAAGTATGAAATATTCTAGGTATACCCCATTAGGTTTCAAAGACAAAGGGATCAAAATATTTTTGTTTGTGACAAAAACTCCGTTTACTAATAAAACAAGCAAAAAATTACATATTAAAATGGGAATATTAAAAATGGTAAATTATTCCACGCACCTCTGCCCCTTTAGTAAAAGTAAATTCAACCTACATGAAGCATAAAGTCTGCAGACCGCGTCAACCTTGTTGCACCGGCTAGTTCTGTCCATAGAGCTAGGTACAGTACAAAATGGGAACTGCCCGTTATTGGGAACACTTACTATAAAATATTTCTCACAAATCTAAGATTTAGACTTCGTAAAAGCATTTGATGTTAAAGATTTAGATATGAATTTAGTATTTTATTTATTTGAAACTGTTTTCATGTTTATATAATGGTTTGTGAGTGAGGAAATATGGATTTATGCATTGAAGATACGGATTTCAATAAACATCAAATCTTAAACTTGAAGGGTGAGGTGGGTTTTTACCTTTTAAAGAGTTATTACTGAATTTTAATGAATTTAATGAACTATCTACCCCCGGTTCAAATCTTGAATCAATGATTTAAAGTTAAAGAATCATGAACATTTGAATCGGGGGTAGGTAGTTAAGCGACCTCCCCATGAATCATGAAATGCAGTCCATGGATAATGGATATTCTTTTATAGGAACCTATATTAGGGAAAACTTAAACTGAAGGATTACACACATTATTCTGAAATTTAGAAGTTTCTACTATGGATATCAAGATCAAGTCTTGTAGTTCACCCCTACTTTACACAAAACTGTTGATCTCTAGTTAATTAGTAAGCTTTAAAGGGACTGTGAGTAGGGTTTCCACTCGCAAAACGTTTGCGCAATTTTTGCTGAACGAAACGCAAAATATTTCTTTCTTTGCGCATCAGTTTTACGCGAAAAAACAACAATTTGCGCAATCATTCGCAAAAGTCATTTCGCGCAAAATTGCCCTATTCCGCTTTTGCAAAACTCAAGTTTTGCGCAATTCCGCAACTAGAGTTTTGCGCAATTCCGCAATTTCGTAAAAATCAAACGGTTGGTGACGGTGTGTGTTTCTTAGAATTCAATTCTGGAAAAATCTTGTTTTGGAATGTCTTCCTATTGGTCACTTTTACATAATTGACCAAT
>NW_019397569.1:0-10403 GCF_000591075.1 Eurytemora carolleeae | reverse complement strand
AAGAAGGGGGGTCTAATATTGACAATGGACGCTCAACCCTAAGCAGAAATATTTTCTTTTTGACAAAAAACTTCTTTAAATTGAAATTAAATGATTGAATTGAAATTATTATAATTAAAGTGGATTTGAATTATAAAGAAGGAAAGAAATAAGGAGTTGGTAAATACTGTTAAAAAATCAAATTTTAAAAATATCCATTAGGAAAAAAAACGGGATTTGGAACAAGACACCGAATGTGTCAAAAAAATGGAAATTTAAACCCCCGAGGGATTCAAAGATAAACCAGAGGGCGCGCATTCATATAAAGGGTCGAAATACTAATATTTTGGGGTGTAGTTGGGGGTATGGTATACTGACCAAATATGTCAATATACTTGAAAAGAAAATATATGTCTTCAATTCGGGCAGATATTGAGAACATGAACAAAAATATTCCTTTTCTTATTCCGACTCTCCTATTCCTATTCCTACTCTCCTACTCCTACTCCTACTCTCCTACTCCTTAAACAAAAAATAGAAGTGGGTAATTTACCTAGAACAGTTTCTACTGCATCAGAAAACTTTTTTAGTAGATTTGTTCCATCGTCATCATCATAAGTACGAATATATGATAATTTCCAGTAATTAACCTTCAATTCTATTCTTCAAAGTCAAAGACACCTCTCTCAATTTCTTCCTGGTACTAACATTCAGGTACTGAAATATTAAATTTAATATTTTGCTTATTGGCAGGGATTGTGTAACACACCTGTAAAATATGAAAGAGAACACTAGAGCACATAGATTCCAACCCAGGTGTACCTGTTCAAAATACTTTCAAAATCATATGGGTTTCAGTTTTAAAGGGAGTGTTCGCAAAAAATGAAAGGGGGTGTAGGCTTAATGCGATAAAAATGCGTTTTTGATCGCTACTAATTTTACTTCTATTTGTTGCGTCTATAAGGAGAAAATTGTTAAATTATATACAAATGTGGCGAAAGATAATCAATGACTATAGGTTGTAATATCTAAATAATTTGTTTGAAATCAAATTGATTTTTTACGGTCTAAGTCGTATGTTGCAATTTTCTCAATTTGTATGGCTGCTAAGTTATTCGGTATGAGACGTCTTTAACAATTTTTTCCTTATTGACGCAACAGATAGAAGTAAAATAAGCAGCGATCAAAAGGGCTTTTTTATCGCATTAAGCCTATACCCCCTTTCTTTTTCCTGAGACAGAGAAAACATATTCAAGCACATCATTTTCTTTATCATATTCCAAGCTTCTTGTTCACCAAATCCAAACTCAGAATTTAAGAAGTTGATAACATCAGAAGACTTCAACATTTGCAAGTTTAAAAACTCATTTTTCCTCAGGGACCGTATGACACGAGCAATCAAAGCCTGAAGTTTAAAGCTGGCACAATCCTCATCAGAAGCACACAGATTCTTCTTTTCATAGAAACATTTTACTGAGTTAGAAGAACATGGAATATTATTCTCTACACTGCAGGGTCCACATACGAAAGGATCTGAACAAGAACAGATTTCACATAAGATAGCAGGCCCATGACCTTAGGTCTGATAAGTACGTTTGTAAATTTGTAATCTTACCATCAGCAACTGTACTACCAATAACACATTCTTGTTCAATATTGTAGCACGCTCCATGGTAATGCAAACCACATCTAATAAGAGAAATATAGAATTTTTCTTATGGGCAATGTATTTCAACAGAAATGTAAATAGAGGGCAAAAGTATTAAACTCACTGCAAACAATGTGTTAAAAATCATTAAAATAATAACAACAATTTTTAGACAAATTTATTGTTCAAAATATTGTAAAATTTGTTGAATATATGTTGTTGTTTTTAAGCACACTCCTGAATTAGATATATTGACTAATTATGACCTTTGATTGAAAACCTTTGTCTAATACTTTGAATGAATTTAAACAAGAATCTGAGCAAGAAAAGTCATTGTTAGTATAAAGGATTTGTGTCAAGACTGGCCATGGAGAATAAGCTAGTGCAAGTGCATAAAGATGGCCATTAGTTAACATAGAGGTTCTAGGACATAGTCAAACCCGACTAGACCAGATAGCGTAGATTTTACGCAGACCCCGTCGAATGCGTTGATTTCGACGCTACAAAATTTTAAAAAGGAATTTTTTTAAAATATGTTGAAACCCGATATCAGTCTACTCCTACTCCTACTCCTACTCCTACTCCTACTCCTACTCTTACTCCTACTCCTACTACTACTCATACTCCTACTCCTACTCCTACTCGTAAAACATAAATATATTTTCAAACTGTAACTTTATTTTCCACCTTGTCATAACTTTAATTTTATTATCTCTATTTTTCTTCATTTCCTATTCATGATGTTTCTATATTCCCCCCTCCCTCTTCTTCACCTTCTCTTGGGTAGAATCTTAGATCTGTGACATAAATAATCTTTTTAATGGTTTAGTTCTCTGTACAGAATATTTGCTCTTCTTTAATCTAAAAGAACGGAGGAAAAACTGAATCCTAACAAATATATTGATTTATTTTAGTGCTTATTCCCTTTAATGTTGAGTACAAAATCCATCCTGCATGTCTGTCCAGGTTTACATACCAGCAGTAAATGAGGCAATCTCAGAAATTGTTATGTAGACCNCTACCTACCTACCTACCTACCTACCTACCTACCTACCTACCTACCTACCTACCTACCTACCTACCTACCTACCTACCTACCTACCTACCTACCTACCTACCTACCTACCTACCTACCTACCTACCTACCTACCTACCTACCTACTTACCTACCTACCTACCAACCTACCTACCTACCTACCTACCAATCCACCAACTAGTCATAATAAAGCATAGGCTTTCCTACCTGTCTACCTACCTACCTACCTACCTTCCTACCTACTTACCTACCTTCCTACCTACCTACCTACCTACCTAACTACCTACCAATCCACTAACTAACTATCATACATCACTAGGCTTATGTACTTGTAGGATCCATCAAAATAAAATAGAACATTAAAAAGAAGAGCTTAGAAAATAACCTGACAGGGAGTATTGAATAGAAGAGCTAATGTTACCAAGGAGTATGAAAATAAGAGCTAAGAATACCACATTGCAACGAGTATTGAATAGAGGAGCTAATGATACCATGGAGTATGAAAATAAGAGCTAAGAATACCACGTGACAGGGAGTATTGAAAAGAACAACAAAGAAAATCACCTGGCAGGAAGTATTGAATAGAAGAATTAAGAATACCACCTGGCAGGGAGTATTGAAAAGAAGAGCTAAGGATACCACCTGTCAGGGAGTATTGAAAAGAAGAGCTAGTGAAGGAGTATTGTAAAGCTCTCAAGAAACTATTTAATCGAGAAGATGAATGACGGATAATTTGAAATTGAAATTTATCGCTTCACGCTCCTAGAATATTGAAATTCTTCTTTTCCTAGGCTGTGAGGAGAATAATTCTCATTATTCTTCCATCTTTATTTGCCGGATCCAATTTAACTAAATGTAGATTAGAAAAAGAACAATATCTAAAGGTTACAGTAATTCAGCACTTTTTATCCAGTGTTCATGTTTGGATAAGAGTTTTGCCAATTACTTCTTTAAAAATAAAACCTGAAGTTGTAAAATGTTAACGAGAACGAAATAAGTGACCAAACTCTGTGGGTTCTGTTCACATTTTTTCGATTTTCCACGCTGATTCGACTTTGAAGTGTTTCAACGTCTTGGCTTTTGATTTCACCTCACTAACGAGCTTTCACTTTTTTGTAGCCCCAGACATGTACATTTGAGAGTTATAAAGCAATAATTATTAGTTTTAACTTTAAGAAGTAATTTGCGAAATTCTCATATATTTGTTGGTGAGAGCGTTACATGTTTGGATCACAGTGTGCGACTCATGTTTGAAAACCCAGATCTACTTACAGAAACAAAGTAAACCCAGATCTACTTACAGAAACAAAGTAAACCCAGATCTACTTACAGAAACATAGTAAACCCAGATCTACTTACAGAAACATAGTAAATAGATTCTAGTACAATAGATGGCAATGTAGAATTTGTGCACTCTCAGTACAGCTGTATTCTGACGTCACAATTGTCAATTTAGTTTTTGTGTAAATAATAGTGATAATTTTAGTGGTTATCTAACAGTAAAATAAAACAGTATAATAATTATGTATTCTTTATTTTCTGCTTTTACACTTTTTTATTTAATCTTGAAAAACATGTCAGCTAATGTGAGAAAATTTCGTTTTTTGTTATATTTGACACTTATGACGTCGTATGTAATTGATCAATTTCTCTGTTGCCACCTATTGCACTTGATAATCTATTTGATGAAAACCAACTTTAGTATATATATGGTGGATTCTAAGAGAAGTAGTGTACCCTCTTTTAAAAACTGCTAACATGCTCTTTCTTGTAAACATGCAAACAAACGTTTAACATGAATTCATTGTTATCCTTTAAACCTATCTATTTCCTGTACGTTAATTTAATTGAGCAAATAATCGACCCATGATGCTATTCAAACCCAGACACAAACCAAACCTTGACAAAACTCAAACTTCGACACAATTCATAACTCGACACAAATAAAACTTCGACACAAATTAAACTTCGACACAATTCAAACTTCGACACAATTAAAACCTCGACACAAATAAAACCTCGACACAAATAAAACCTCGACACAAATAAAACCTTGACACAAATAAAACCTTGACACAATTCAAACCTCGACACAAATTAAACTTCGACACAATTCAAACTTCGACACAATTAAAACCTCGACACAATTAAAACCTTGACATCAATCCAAACCTCGACACACATCTTACCTCGACAAAAACAAACTTCGAAAAGATTCAAATCTTGATGCTAATTCAAACCTTTACACAAATCAATCTTCGACCACATCACTTCAACACAATCTATCCATCTATCTATATATCTATCCATTAATCTATCTCTCTATCTATCTATCTATCTATCCATCTATCCTTATATCAATCCATCCATCTAACAAGTCATCTATCTATCAATCTATCTTTCCATCTATCTACACATTTATCTATCCATATATTTATCCATCTATCTATCCATTTATCTATCCATCTATCTACCCATCTATTTATCTATCTATCTATCTATCTATCTATCTATCTATTTAGCATGAGTCCAATCTCAACCTTTAGTCCCAAGGGGCAATCACAGAGCAATAGGGAAGCGAGCACGTCATGTAAACTTCGGGAGCAAACACATCAAATAACAGATTCAATTTGGAAATACAAAAGTTTAAAATTTAGATTTTTCAAATTAGTTCATAATGTCTGAAAGTTCTAATTTTAGTTTTTGTTTAAGGATTTTTTTTTGAGTTTAAAATCAATTAGTTCTCAAAGGTTGGTGGGGTCTAGATACAGAAACATATCTTAAATCCAATTTAGAATGAATTGTCAAAACTCCAAAGTTTACACAAACATATAAAAATACAAAATCAACTTTAAATATTTAATGCAAAAGTTATAGAAAATATATATACAATCTTCTTTTTTATAGCTTAGAATTCACAAGTTTTGTAAATGTAATAAAAATATAAAGTTTACATAAATTATGAAATTACATGAAGGCATCTAAACTTAAACCTAAAAAGTACCTAAACTCGGAAGTCAACATAAAATTTTCTAAACCTCAAAGTTAAAATAAAGTTATCCAAACCCAGAAGTTAACATTTAAGTATCTTAACTCCAAAGTTAACTTAAAAGTATTAAGCAACCCAACGAACAAAAGTCAATTTTTACTCGACTTTAACTCGTATATAATCCTACCAAAACTTAACTTAAACCTGAGATTTTAAAACACTTTTGGGTGAGTTTTAATATCACTTATGAACGAGTTTTTCAACTCTGCAAAAAGTCGACTTATAAAGTCGAGAAAAAGTCTAATTTGAAGTTAAGAAAATTCGACTTTTGAATTCTAAAATACATATTCCCTAAGCTAACATGAAAGTTTTAACTCCAAAATTAACATAAAAGTTTCTAAACTCCAAAGTTATCATAAAAATATATAAACTCCAAAGTTAACATAAAAGTATCTAAGCTCCAAAGTTATCAGACAAATATCTAAACTCCAAAGTTAACATAAAAGTATCTAAACTCCAAAGTTATCATAAAAATATATAAACTCCGAAATTAACAGAAAAGTATATAAATTCCGAATTTAACATAAATATGTCCCTAGGGAGACTAATTTTGTGAATAGGGACAGGAAATGTAATTCCAGAAGTCAGTCATACATAATAGAAGAAGTAGAGACTAAAGTAAAACAAGATCAATCCGAAACAAAAATGTGATCGTGATAAGGGTTTCAAGTGAGCAAAAACTTTCGCGAAGAAATGCGATAATTTTTGCTCGTATTTCACAAACTTTTTAGCGGAATTTTGCATTTTTTCACGAAAATTAATTAATTGAAAACATGCGAAATTTCGCGGAAAAAATCAACTAAAACCATAGCTACAACAATTAATTGTGCAAAAGGATTAAAAAAAAATTATGTGTTGTCTGTTGCAAATAAAAACTAAAAGGTAAACAGTTTGTTATTTGATATTTATAGTGTTCAGTTCTTGAACTCACGGCACGCTTCAAGTATATAGATAATAACAATTTTAATCTTTTCGCATTCTTTTTTTGTAAATGATTTTACTATTTGTGTGGCCAATGTTAAACTTCGGTAAATTTAAAATTGTATCTTTTAACGCATAGTTTTATTTTTTGGGGTAAATATATTTGTGTAGATTTAAAAAAAAGGGAAACTTTTTTAAATACTTTATTTGACATGTTTCAATAATGAAATTATTTTTTCAAGCAGATGTTGATATCTACAAAATTGCTTAACCTTATTCATAAAACCCGGTTTCCGATATTGGGTTTCATTTCATGCCTTAAGTTTTGGGCTTGTCTGCCAAATCTTTTTGTGAGAAAAATCTTTGATTTAAGTTGTTTACGCTTTAACCCCAGGATTATTCTAAACCTCTTTAAACTTTGCTCGTACAATGGAACTTGGTGTCTTCCACATCTAAGATTCCTCCACTACCATTCAAAGATTCCCCTACCTGTCTGTTTGACAGGGGGAAAAGTCCCCCCAGTACAAATGTTTGTCTGAGTGAGATCTAGTAATATAATTAGATACATGAGCAAGAGGGGCATGAATATGGGGGATTCAGGAACAGGAAGAGGACAGGAATGGGACAGGAAGTGAAAAGGGAGGGGACAGGAAGGGAACAGGAAGGGGACAGGAAGTGAAAAGAGTGGGGACATGAAGGGACCATGAATGGACAAGGAAGGGAACAGGAAGGGACAAGAAAGAACAGGAAGAGGACAGGAAGGTGACAGGAAGTGGAAAGGGAGGGGACAGGAAGGGACAAGAAGGAACAGGAAGAATAAGGAAGGTGACAGGAAGTGGAAAGGGAGGGGACAGGAAGGGAATAGAAAGGGGGCAGGAAGGGCAAAGAAAGGGGGGCAGGAAGGGGACAGGAAGGGGAGAGGAAGGGGACAGTAAAAAGAACAGGAAAAGGACAGGAAGGGGAAAGGAAGGGGAAAGGAAGGGGACAGGAAGGGAACAGGATTGTGACAGGAATGGGAAAGTAAATGAAACAGGAAGGGGAAAGGAAGGGGAAAGGGAGGGGACAATAGGGGATAGGACGGAAACAGGAAGGGACGGAAAGGGACAGACAGGGGATAGGAAGGTGAAAGAAAATTGACAGACACACCCTTTGTAAAATACTTAATTGTGAAATTTGACTTTTGTGCTTTTTTAAATTTTGTTAGATAAGACTCTGAAATTTGTTATTGTGCGAAGGTTAACAAGCAAATTTTGTGATAGCACACTTAAATTGAGATAAACATTGTTTTTGTGAACAAACGATAATTTTTTACTGAATAACGATTTTATTGAACGAACGTCACAGTGAGAAAACTAACCAAATAGATGGAAAATGAACATAATTTTGAAAACTGACGAAATATTTTTTTTTAATGATTGAAAAAAGGTAACGCAATGGGTAGTTCACAAACCATGAATTATTAAAATGAAAAAAAAGTCGAACATGCCCATCTCTACTCTTAAACATTTAGTTTGTGATCTCTCATACTTCATTTAATTGTTAAACTGTACTTCAGATATATTCAGAAATTCATTTACTCGTGTTGCTTCACATAAGGCCTCTCTACTCTCTAGTCTCTCTATCAATTCAAGAAACTGTAAACATAATTTTAAGTAAACTTCTATACAAAATATCTTTGATGATTTTCGATTGTGGTTTCTAAAATAAATGACTTGCTGATTTTTGCAGAAGAAACAAAGAAGTAATTTGACAGAATTTTACATTTTTCCAGTGATCAAGAAAATGATATATTCTTAACATTACTATTACATTAACAGTGTCTTTAAGAAACATATTGTGTTTAACTTGACTAACTTTATTTACATGCGCAGTGATTTCAGTTTCTTTTCAGGCAGCTGGAGTAGTTGGATTAGTCCTATATCTGTAAAATGACGACACCCTTTTAAGTCTAGGTGTTCGATGCAAGGCAGGGTTCCATTGTATTCAGTAAGCTTCTCTCCAGTTAAATCTGAATAACTTATATCTAAAGATTTTAGGGTTCTACCGCAAAGTTTGAGAATCCGTAAAAATTCTGTGTCAGTAAATTTGTAACATCTTCCTAAGTCTAGCTCTTCAAGGCAGGATAAACAATCTTTATTTCCGTCAGCTAGAAATTCTCCAGTGATTTTTGTATCACTTATATTCAGAGATTTAAGATTTTTCCCACATACATTTAGGATACTTGATAATCCTGTATCTGTTAGCTTGTTACAATCTGAAATGTTTAGTTCTTCCATAAAAGTTAGAAAAACTCCATCGCCTTCAGACAAGGTTTCTCCTGTTATTTGTGTAGAACTTAAATCTAATTTCTTCAGAGTTCTTCCACAAAGTTGAAGGATCTTACGCAATCCTTTTTCAGAAAAACTGCTGCAGCTTGCCAGGGACAGCTGTTCTAAACAAAGCAATGATCTCTTGTCATCTAATGAAGGATTTCGTGGTATTCCTTCATAATTTATCCTAGGGGATGGATGGTTAACTTTACAAATACTTATTATCTTCTGCATTCCGCTATCAGAAAAATGCTGACAAATATCAAAACCAAGGTTGTCAATGAAAGGCAGGGTTCTGTTGTACTCAGATAGATTTTCTCCCGGTATATCTGTACCATCGATGTAAAGAGTTGTAAGTGTTCTTCCACAAATACGAAACAGCTTCAATAAGGTGGCATCCCTAACATTTTTGTAATTCGAAATATTCAAGCTTTTCAAACTTTCTTTACAGGTCATTAGAATAGAAAGGACATGTGTTACAGTTGCATTTATTTCATTAAGCCTGCTATTGTCTAGAGCCAGAGTATGAAGCTGGCGTGAGTTGACCGTAAATGTTGATGTTCTAAAAGTGGACATCACTGTTGAGAACATTCTCAAATTTGAAAGGGCCAGTACAGACCTTAAACAACTCTCTGAAATACCATTTCGAAACCCTAGGTTTAAAGTCTCAATTTCAGGATGTTTGTTCATAAGATACCGAACACCTTTATGAGTAGCTTCATCAAAATCTACCCCTGAAAATATTAAAGGGTGTTGGGTCATTTCATAGGAAGACATTTCATAGAAAGACATTTCATCGATAGTACATTTCATAGACTGGACATTTCATAGAAGACATTTTATAGAAATGATATTTCATAGACAGGATATTTCATAGATAGGACATTTCATAGACAGGACATTTCATAGAAGACATTTTATAGACATGATATTTCATAGACAGGATATTTCTTAGAAAGGACATTTCATAAACAGGACATTTCATAGACAGGACATTTCATAGAGGAGACATTTCATAGATAAAAATTTCATAGAAGACATTTCATAGACAGGACATTTCATCGACAGGACATTTCATAGACAGGATTTTTCATAGAAAGGACATTTCATAGACAGGACAATTTATAAATAGGACATTTCTTAGACAGAGATTATTTTTCAAAGATAAATAAATTTTTTCTTCCAAGTAATCTTATCTGATAAATCATTCTACGATCTCCCTGTTTTTTTTACTTCACTATTATTCATATTTTTACTTTTAACTGATAAAATATTTTACTGTTGATTTAAAACTGATCACATTTGCTAAAATTGTGACTCATTTTTACATACCCAAAACCTAAATATTGTCTTTTTGGTTTTCTGTCTTTGAAACTACCTATTTATTAAAATTCTTCTCTGTCAATGAAATGTCCTGTCTATAAAATGTCTTGTCTATGAAATGCCCTGTCTATTAGAGAA